>NC_081841.1:171432162-171732162 GCF_963259705.1 Myotis daubentonii
AGGAATTTTCAAAAGGATATGGAACCCTGTTTCTCCTTGAATCAATATCCTTCATAGTGTAAATGAACATAATCAGTTAATTTTTCAGGCTTTTCTGTGTGTCTACCTCCAATGGAGGTACATAGAAAAATACCCATCTAAAAAGTAAATGAATTGTTCTGCAAACCGTGCCATCCAATCACAACAATGCCATCAAATTCTCAGCTTTGTGCTTAAAAAGCATCAGTGGGTGGTTATAATTTTGAAAAAATAAATAAATTTACTTGGATGTGTACATAATTTATGGAATTTATTTTATTATAACCCTTTATAAATAAAATAGTGACCCAAATCTAAGAAGCAATGTAATATTTTATTAATTATGGAGCCAAGTGAGATTGTTGATTCACATGTCCTACTTTTCTCTGAGACACATAATTGCCCAGATCCATTTTGTGATACCTCACAGAGTAATTTAAAATATTTAAATAGTAAGATGGATTTTTATTAGTACTAATACGTCTCAATTTTCTCCTACTTAATAGTAATGAAAGAATGTTAATACATCATTATTAAACGTGTACATATCAAAATTGTCAAAGTAAATATCTCTATATATCTCTCTATATATTGCCATATATACAAAAACACAATATCAATTTGAGTCTCATATAACTTATTTCATATTAAAATAGTATTTTCTTCATTTATAAGAATAGTTTCACACTGAGTGTGAAATGGATGAGACAGTTGCATACTTATATATGCTTATAACTGTCTTTAGTCTTATTGAATTGTGTATATTTGCATTTCATTAAGTGAATTATATCCTTTCATGTTACAATAAATTTTATATCAGGCTATGACTGAAATCACAAAACAATATTATTAATAAAAGTTCATGTTTATGGATCTGGGTTAACTCTTTATATTACAAAATATAAATTTAATGATTTTTAAGTTTTAGCAAGCAATTTTATGGTGATCAATCACTAACTCAACAGGATATCCTCCAACTGACATTAGCTATGTGATAATGAGTGAGGGGGCACAAAGGCAATGTTAAATTAAAAGAATATAAATGGAGAGGTTTTTTCAATGATATATTTTGTTCTAATATGTAAGGATATATGTTTTATGTAAGTGTTAGTTATCAATTTCTTTTTTTAAATATATTTTATTGATTGTTTACAGGGAAGAAGAGAGAGGGAGAGAGAGTTAGAAACATCGATGAGAGAGAAACATTGATCAGCTGCCTCTTGCACACCTCCTACTGGGGATGTGCCTCCAAGCAAGGTACATGCCACTGGCCATAGTTGAACCTGAGACCTTTCAATCTGCAGGCTGATGCTCTATCCACTGAGCCAAACTGGTCAGGGCTAGTTATCAATTTCTTGAAGCACAATTTCATATACATACTTCATTGGTTATGCTGAAATGATTTTTCTATATTCCCTGGAACAATGTTAAACTTTATCAGTAGAGGGTCTCAGAATCATTCCAGAATAAGAGGCTCCTCTTCTTGTTTCCAGAGTTCTTTGGTTTCTCTAATTTCTCCTATGGCTTCCAATGAAATGTATAGAGAATATTTAGTGGAACCCTCATCAAGTGACAGCACCACCCTAGCTGATGGCTTCCCAGTGAGTTTCTATGAGTGCCTGGCAAGTACCACTCCGTGGGCAGCATTACAAGAATACCAAGTGCGTCTCCCAGGCATTTTTATACAAGGTTTCCAAGTGAATTCAATTGGCACAATAGAGGGTTATTGCCTGCTTGACAGTCCCAGCCTATGGTTCCTCAGTGAACTTTCCTATCTAATAAGTTATTTCTTCAAACTCTTCTACAAAGTCCGAAAGTCACACTGTGTTTGGGGTAAGGGAACTATGCCATTTGTTTCTTCCTCATTTTCTCAGTTTTAACCCTCAAGGGAGTGGTTCCTCCCTATACCTGATATTCCCCTATCCCAGTGATTTCCAACCAGTGCACCACAAGGATTCTTAAGACATGCAGGGACTGACTATTTTGTCAGGAGCACTGACCTCTTTTCCCTTATATTGTCACATAAAAAAAATGACAACAGTCAACACAACAATAGCCACCCAGTGTGAGTCAAAATTATACCTGTTATTTTTTAGTCAGATTGGCAAAAATGGTAACTTTTTGGTGTGCTACGGAACAGTAGTAATTAGCTTATGTCTGCCATAAGATGAAAAAGGTTGAAAATTGCTGCTCTATTTATTAGAGGGTATTTACTTTTTTAACCCCTTTACAATGAATCCCTACCTATTAATTAGTTAATAATTCTTTACATTATAAATTTCTATAATTAAATTGTTCTATGGTTCCTGTATCCTGGTTGGCCTCTGAATAATACAAGTATTAAAATAGAAAAACAGTTAAATCTGACACTAAACTATCTCCAAGACAGGGGATGGTCATATTATCAGAAAATAAAACTGTTTTACATTCTTCTCTTTTTGTTATTTGCTTTATGTAAGATCCTGTGTTTTTTTTTTAATCCTCACCCAAGGATAGTTGTGTTTGTTTTTTTTTAATTGATTTGAGAGAGAGAGGAAAGGAGAGGGAAAGAGAGAGAGAAACATCATTGTGAGAGAGAAACATTGATGGGTTGCCTCCCACATGTACCTGATCTGGTATTGAACTGGAAATCTGAGTACTAGTTATGTGCCCTCACTGGGAATAGAACTCATGACCTTTCGGTGTTTGGATGGTGCTCCAACCAACTCTGCCACACCTACCAGGGCCATCATCATTACTGATCGTTTTTTAAAAGGTAGGAAGACTAGATGAGGGAAATAATCTCAATTAAATTTTTTGTTTGTTTTATTTTCTTTTAATGTTGGGATCAAATACCACATTAGGAACTGAATCTACTTTCAAGCTATGAGTATGCTGCTTTCTTGTTTTATAACCTTGGCCAACTCATTCCTCAATGTTTTTCTTCTCTTGCTTCATGCCCATACATTAAAATTTTATTTGATTCTACTTTTAAACTTACCCATATTCTTCATGAACTTTTAGCAAAAATAATTAGTTTAATAAAATGATCTATTTTATCACAGTGAAGATTTTTCACTCTGGTTTCCAGGAAGCTCATTAATAAAAGAAGAATCTATAAGAAAAAAAAGTGATATTTAGAATGCTAATTTGAGAAATTAGAGACTGACTTGTTGCTTCTAAGAGTAGTAATCAGGCCTTCCTTTGAAACTTTATTGAGAGATCCAATAAATGTTTAGGATAATTGGTAATAAAGTCTTCCAAACCACAAGAATACAAAATAATAAGTAGGTATTTGACACAAGCTCCAAACTTGGGAAGGATTGTTATATTTTGATTAGAAAATGGTGTTTCATACCCAAATTACTATTAATTAATAAGCTGAAAATTGTATAACATTGATAATATTGACAACTACAACTAACATTTTTGGGTAAAATATACAAGTATGTATGATGCTTATATATTGGATCTGGTTCAATAATCACAATTCTTTAATGAAAAGTAACTATTTTAGTCATTTTAAAATCAAAGAGGTTAGCTAAGTAGTTTGCCAAAGGTTCATAAATGTAAGAGCCATGGTTTAAAATCAAGTTGAAACTCCTGCTCAGATTCTTTACATTCCACATCTTGACTTGAAATCTAAATCATTTCACTTTTCTAAATGTTATTAAGAGTTAAATATGCATAATTATATGTATCTCAAATTTATAACTAAATGATGCATATGATTCCAGGTAAATAAAACAATTACTTACATTATTCATTATTATTTTTAAATTAGTCATGTTAAATACTTCAATTAATATTCTGATTATTATTTTATGTATAGTGATATAGGATAGGATATAAAGATACAGGAATAATGGAAATTTTTGTTGAGATATTTCTCTATTCCCTACACTCTTAAGTAATTTAGAAACGTTAGCTCTTGCAATTTTAAAACAATGTGTTAAATGCTTATTAAATTTTATAGGATTATGTTTGCTTGTGAGTAATAAAGCTTTATAATAACAGAGATACAAATAAGATCAGTGTTATTCTTCCAGTACTGCATGAAGTTCCTAGCAACTCTGGCCACTTTTCTAGAGCCTGAGTGGGTGAATTATTCTCAGTTACCTTCTTCCAGTTAGATTTTTCTGGAATTTAGTAAGAGGTAGAGATTTGTGGGCAAGAAATTTATCAGAGATAACCGTTGGTATCTAAACTTGGTAAGAAAAGGAGGACACAGAAATGAGCTATAGGAAACTTGGGCTGTGATACTATTACAAGGTTTTCATTACACTACAAAGAGCTCTGGAGCTGTGATGACCTTGCAGAGTTGTCTGATGTGAAGAGATTGAACCTTTCTACCACACTGTTCGATACTCATTGGATGAAGGCTTCTGTGAAAATAGGATGGAACCTTGGTCCAGAAAACTAAGTCCTCCCAAGAGGGCAACACTCCTAGAATATTGAAGAATAACTTCTCGAAAGTGGAATCTGAACAAACAGCTTAGCATCTATAAAAAGTAGCATCTAATTTGAAATTTCTGACAGAAATAAGGAGCAAAGTATGGATGGGAAAAGTGTGTGTGCTGGATCTTTTTAAGATTTCAGTTGCAATACAATACTTCTACTTAGGTCTTATTCTGATTTTACTAATATAATGACTTCTCTTAAAACAAAAGGTTTAAAATGTTTATTTATTCTGGATATTCAATTTTCCAGCTGAAAATTGGAGGAGGTGGTTATAAATGAATGAAAGACCAGTGCATAATGTGAAATAGCTAGCTCAATTTGTTACAACATATAAACAAGATGTTGAATCAGAGTTGACATAACGCCTACAGGTCACATGTCAATGTATTATGTCTGCGGTGTCTAAGTAGCTGCCAATTACCTTTTTAATAAAGAGCAAAATGGATATATGAACAAGCCAAAGATTCTCATCAATTACATTATCACATTGTATCCAAAGTGGAGAATCTGAAAATACCAAGTAAATGCTTAAATTCTGCAATTGCATTATAAGCTCCTTGTGTGGTTTACTGCCAACTTCAATATTTTATTATAAGGGAAGAAGTTTATCCTTCTATTTCACATTAAAGATACTAAAGCTCAGGTAGTCTAAATGATTTATCCTGTGAAAATAGAAGTTTCCAATCCCTGTTTCATAATTACATATTTGTTTACATTTTCTTAACTCATGAATTATCACAAGAGTAAAGATCTCCTTTTCATCTAAACCAAAATTTTAAATGACAAATTCAGAATCAACTTTATTAGAATATTAATATTACATGGTGCAAGACCCAACTTTTCTTTTCTTTTTTTTAAATATATTTTTATTGATTTTTCACAGAGAGGAAGGAAGAGGGATAGAGAGCTAGAAACATCAATGAGAGAGAAACATCGATCAGCTGCCTCCTGCACACCTCCTACTGGGGATGTGCCCGCAACCAAGGTACATGCCCTTGGCTGGAATCGAACCTGGGACCTTTCAGTCGGCAGGCCGACGCTCTATCCACTGAGCCAAACCGGTTAGGGCCCAACTTTTCTTAAGATTATTATTGATTTAAAGAAGTCTGGTGCAAAGCCCAATTTCTCAATGGAATGCAGTATTTATTTCAGTCGGAGAATTTTGTTCAAAAAACATAACTCTGGTTAGATTAACTGACATTGTGGTTTAATATAAATGCATAGAAAACTTTCTTATTAATCCAAGAATGAGGACTGCAGTAAACTTGGCCATGCTCAGTATGGTTCTAAATTTAAGGCATTCTATAGACATCAGCAAGTTCAAACACTTCGTTTTCATGCTTCACAATCCAGGCTATTGAATTGAATTCTAAGCATTGGTTTCATTTGGTCTTTCTTGAGTCAGATGCCCTCTCTTGTTAAAATCAGCTGTGGCCAGGTGGAAGAGGAGACTTATAAAACTAAGAGGGAGCAGGAAATGGAAGAGTGAACAGAGCTTCAGCAAAGCTGGCCATAAAACAAGTTCTACAGCAAGTAGGTTATATTTGCTCCATTAAATTGCTATATCTTAGTACCCTATCTTCTTTGTATCTGAAATAACCTATTGTTAATTGGGTGATGTACTCAAATAAATACTGCATTTAATTGAAAGGTATAGTATAAAGTGCTTATGTAGATGACAAAACTTTTTTAATATGAATGAAATTTCTCCAATAAGTGGCATTAAACTCACACATGAATGAAACTTATGTAACATGTATTTTCTCCATACGGCACCTTGCGGCTTTCTTGAGCTTAGAGAACCCAAGACAATACTCCAGCAATATACGTGTGGGGGCGGGGCATTTTAAACAACAAAATCTCCAAAAAAGTAAAAGGTGGCACTAAACATACCAAAGGATACTCATTTACCGTGTAGAGCTGAAAAATAGAAGGCAGAGCATCATCTTGTTTGATTTCAGCTGATTTGATATTTATAAAAATTACATACACATACACACGTACAACAAATGATAAACATGTATAAAACTAAATGTTTATGCCTTTGCCACATGGTAGACTAATATTATTTTTCGGTAAAAAAATTCAAGTTGGCACAAGAAGTAATATAATCAACTTATGGATATATTTACGACTTAAAATGGCTCAGCTAGTAAAATTTATTTTTTTCTTATATGTCAAGATACTTGGTACAAACTAGCTGAGTAGTTTTGCCAATTCATTCAAAATGTTGAGCCCTTTTTCACATTGGAAAAGCCTTCATTTATGAGTAACTAACAACAAAATGAGCAACTAACAAGAATTCTTTCCTAATTCAAGTACTATCCAATGCAAAGGCTGCAATCGGAAGGGCAGTCTTTACTCTTTCACGTGTACTTTGCTATAACAGCTTTCAAGTTTAAGGTGAAGCAAGATCTGAATTTGAAATTGTATACACTAGCCAGACAGGCAAAATGAAAGCAGACAGGAGAAGAAGAAAAGGGTACTCAGGGGGAGTCAGTACTGTGAAGCAGGCATTATCTGACTTCCTTTATTTAATTTTTTTTTTTTTGCAGGTTTGTGATTGGTGTCTTCACAGAAGGTTTTCAGTCACATACTGAGAACTCTAATTAAGAGAGTTATCTCTATTTGTGGAGGCTTGAGGGGGCACTTCAATCAAGTAGAACCTGTTGAAGTGTGAATAAGAAGCGCAGGGGAAGTCAGAGTGTCATTGGGAGAAGTAAGTTGGCTGTCGACCAAGGGGTATCTCAGGACAAGCTTTACTCTCACAAAATGTCCTCAATCTAGTATGGAGACTTGAGGCAGAACTCGGCTGTGCCAGAACACTGGACATGTATCTGTTTCTCAGGGGTAGGGTGACTTAATGGAGCTTTCAAAGGCTGATATGCCAGTTCAAATATCAATTTATTATTTTGCAATGAAAAATACTACTTCTTGTCTGATTACCATATTTCCCCTACTGAGATGGATTTGCATTGGAAGCTAACACATTTTTCAAGAATTGCTTGGTAGTCATGAAATCTGAAAAAGGGAAGAATTTTTAATAATAATAGCTCTGACAGTCAGCTGCATCTGTCTCCTCGATAGAAACGTGCCTGCCTCTAGACTAGAGCAGTCATACATCTTCTTGTTTCACTTCTTGAAAAGCACTAGCATTATTTTCTTCTCTAACCTTTTTTTGTTTGTTTGTTCTTGCCATTGACCAGTTCTTCTAACTGATACATTTCAGAGATTATCTTCTGATGATAGTAAAATATACAACTTTCCCAGGAACTTGGAGACACATTAGATAATCCTGTAAAAATAAATAAATTAGGCAAATCTGACACCACATAAATTATTAGCAATCTGTAAAATAAACAAGAGTTTATAATCAATGTGTGCTAAGTAATCTGGGAAAGCTCAAATTCCAATAATGATATTCTGGCAGTAATCTCATGGGAACTCATTCAGAGACTATATCATGGCTGCCTTTTGTTAGCCAAAATGTATTTAATTTCTTTTTTATTCTTATTTTTAATGAATTAAAGGTATCAGAATTGGAGTAATTCTACACACATTCATTATTGGTTCATGCAAGCATCTATCTATCTATCTATCTATCTATCTATCTATCTATCTATCTATCATTATCTATTATCTCTCATCTATGTATCTCTCTATCTCCCTATCTTTACATGTGTTTGTGTGTATATACCATCTATCTCAGTAAAAAATATTATGAATATTAGGACAATGACAAAAACTTAGAGTTTAAGCAATGTGTGGTCTTGCTCTGTCTCTTCCTTTTCATTCCTCAACCATTTCTCTCTATTCTGAATTCTGTGCCCATTATTTTCTTTACCCATTATTTTATTGCTTGGTTTTTATAGCATTTGATACTGCCTATATATGGATGATGGGAGGACTAGTGAGATATTTAAACTACAGCTATGAAAAATCCTTAAGAGTCAAATGTTCTTGAATAGTGAGAGAGCAAGAGAATTAGCAAGCGACTGTGTAAGAGGGCTTCATCCAGTTTATCTGGGAAATTCTTTGTCAATATCTTTGTTCTGATGTCAAGCTCACTTCACAATCTAATAAATATTCAGTAGGTTTCAAGTAAATTGCTTAGAGATAAAAAACGCTCTAAGAACTTCACAAAATGTTTTGTCTAATTAAGGCTTTCCATTTCTCATTTTAAAGTCGACAGGCATTGTGATTACAATTTGGCATGTCTATAGCATCCTAGAGGGCTAGGACACACAGGCAGTTTGAGTTTTTGAACATTCATGATGTAGATCAGATTGGTGTGTTGAAAGCTTGGTGTGACATTAAATCACCATTTAGAATACTTTAAGATAAAAATTAACAATCAAAAATTATTTTCCAAAACTGCTGATAAAAAGAAACATTAAAAATATTTTAAAAAACATAGGCTTTGGGCTTATATTCTAATCCAAACTATGCCACTTAAAGGTTATGTATACTCTAACTCATGTATTGAAATCCTAAGTGTAATAACCTGCCCAGTTCCTGAAGTTAATGCCTATGCTAGTAATGCACCTAACATAGTTCACCACATATAAAAAGTACTCAGTGTCTGCCATCTTTTCTCTTTGTTCTTCTCCTCTACATCGCAAATTGAGTTCTTTCTATATCTGACCAACAAACTGGTTTGTGTTATTTCTTTACATCAAGTTTAATTGCATATCAATAGAAAGTAATCATTATGGTCAAACATTATTCTACTAGAGTCTTAATAATATATATAATACGTTCTTGAACATGCAATATATTTTGCTCAAGACAATATTAAGGCCATATTCTCTAGTAAGTACACTTGGGCTTTTTATGACCATACCACTGAATTAACAACTATGAAAAACTGAAATTACTCAGACAACCTGTTTCTGTGGAGTCCCTGCTCTGCACACACATTGCATCATGCTATCTACAATCCCAAATATGTAACTCTTCAATATCATTACCCAGAAATCTTTCATCACCAGGATTAACCACAATGGTTGTATAACCTAATCTGGAACCTGCTATGACAAAACAAAGACTCTAGCATGTCATATTGATCTCCTAGGCTAAGTACCTAATTACTATTACTTATCAGATATAGAGGCATAATAAAGAATGTAGATTGATCCTTCGCAGACAATTATTAAAAATAAAAGGAAAATAAAAGGAAAAAGCTATATCAATACAAAGTGCAAAACATTAACAATAAAGGTATTTCTGGGAGACTTAACCTTTACAAGATCAACACGAGTTTTAACTATTTAATCAATTGTTACTGGCACATTTTCTGATGCCAATTGTGTCACACTGTTATAATGGAATTTTGTACATAGGGAAACACGGCCTCCAAACCTTTAGATTAGGACCATTAAAAAAATAATACTGTTCTACATTATTAAAGAATGAGTAACGAATGCAATTATTATTCAAAAAGGAGTATTTCTCAAAATATAGTCCATGGAAAAGCTGCAAATTAATCATTTAGACTGCTTGTGGAAAAATAAGATTCCTAGTCTCTCACTGTATTAATTGGTATGCAGACCATAGGAATTAACACATGTTGAGATACACAAATGATTGTTATGCATAATTAAATTTGAGACCAATGTCTTAGAAAAAATTTTATTGGGTAGATATCCAAAACAAGGAGGGAGCTTTTATGGGAGAGGCTGTAGAAAAAGGCCCTTCGAGATTAGCAAGTAGCACAGTCAAATCGGTCAAAAGTGGACACTCTTGAGGCTTAAGCTTCGCAAGGTTGTTATCATAAATATAAATGCTCACGAAGATAGCTGTTGGTCTCTCTCTTAAGAGAAATAGGTTCAAAATAAGAGATAAATATTATTGTAAACACCAGAATAGCAATTATACAACCTGCTGACCAGACTTTAAATATTTATTTTTTTTATTTTACTATTTTTAGTACAGATGAAACAGCCATAAGGAAACAAACTTAGAGATAATCACCAATATTACATTATGCATTCACATATGAAATCACCAATCCATTTCTGGAAATATACCCTGAAAATATAACTGCACTTATCTAAATACATACTTATCTACATACAGATCTCTTCATTGCAACATCATTTATAATAGCAAAAACTTGGAATCAAACCATGATGAAGAAATAAGAGATTTGTTAATAAAAACATTGTCTTTACACTATTGAAAACTCTGCATCTTAAAAAATTTCAGGGAACTCTCTGTGTTTTAATGTAACCATACATACTTATTTTTAAAAATCTTATTGCAGAAAAGTATGTATCATATAATAACATAGATTAAAGAAAGGAAAAATAATGAAAATGTATCTGTATTTACACTAAATTAGATTGGCCTTATTTAAAAATACTTAAAATCAATTTTTATGGAAAGGACCAGTAGGTGTCAGGAAAGAGTTAAAGCAAGAACTCTCAACATATGTATTTTTGGGGTCATTTTGCTTTTTGACATGTGTTAATATATTTTATATTAAAACAGAGTTTATAGAGTATATTTTCTGCAAAATTAAATAAAAATTCTTGTGATACACAACTGAATATATTTATATATTGCCTTCTCTTTGACAAGCACTTAGACTGTAAGTAGAGAAAACAATATTTAGACAAGCAATGAATTCTTCAAATAAGTATTGATGGAATATTATTCAGTGTTCAAATTATTTCTACTTTCTTATCTTTTTATACAGAATCATTTGGTCATCCCTCACTAACCCCCCTGCCGGCCTGGCTGCCCCACACAGCCTGTTCGGTCGTCCATTCGGTCGTCTGGTCGGTTGCGATGGCCCCTGGCTCTTTATATATACAGATTGAACTAAACATCTTATATGAGATAACATATACATTAATCCACCTGAGGATATTCATTTTCACATTGATTTTCAGAGAGAGAAAAGGAGGGGGAATGGAGGAGGAGAGAGAGAAGAAAGAGAGACATTAGTGTGAGAGAAACACATCAGTTCATCAATTGATTGCCTCCTGCACGCACCGACAGGTAGCTGGGGATTGAACCTGCCATCCAGGTAAGTGCCCTTGGACAAGAATCATACCAGGGGCCCTTCAGTGCACAAGCTGACCCTCCAACCATTCAGCTACACTGACCTGGGCCTTACATGATATATATTTGAATTAATCTTTTATTTTCTGAAATAAATCATTGAGTCATGATAATGTGAAAAATAGTTTTTAGAGGGCATTGGCTTTCAGTGAGCTTTATTTTATCCTATCTTTAGCATTTATTAATATTGTGACTTTGAGAAAAATTAAATAAAGCTACCAGTGTTTCAGTTTCCCCATTTGTAAATTGAAAAGTTTAATTAAAATCAGTTATTCATTTATTTTATAATTTTTTAAAAAATATATTGACTTTAGAAAGTAAGGGAGAGATTAAAACATCAATGATAAGAGAGAATCATTGATCTGCTGTGTCCTGCATGCCCCACACTGGGGATGGAGTCTACAACCCAGGCATGTGCCCTGACTGGGAATTGAACTGTAACCTCCTCATTCATAGGTTGATGCTCAGCCACTGAGCTACACCAGCTGGGCAGTTATTCATTTATTTTTAAATTGTATTATTCTTTGTGGTTTTTAAAGGCTTCTATGACACCTTAAATGTAGCCTTTGTGGTACTCCTGTAAGATAGAAATTATCACTATTTTCATTCATAAATGATAAAACTGAAACACAGGCATTAAATAAATTTCCCCAATCCTATCAACAATATAATTCCAACTTTCCAGACTTGGCATTTGGAATATAAAATATTTCCTTCAGCAGCTGATTCTAAACTATTATTTACAAAAATAAAAAGGCATTTATATTGTTTGCCTCTAGAAATGTCAGTATTCATGGGTATTACTTGAATGGATCTATAACTTTTAGCCTTTGCTTTTAAATTGCAGCTTATTATACATTCACACCTTATTTATTTCTCCTTGTTTACTTTTGAATGCATAGCGACTTCTGAATAGAACCATCTATAAATTATTCAGTAGATATCACATTCAAAATTTGTGGTTCAGGTCAGATTCCAAGATGCTTATGTTTAAAATTCAAACATTGTCAATATTAAAGGGGAATGCAAAAGATAAGTTAACACTGGATTATGAATGCATATAAAGTATTTTTTTAATCATTACCCTTCCTTGTCAATTTTATACTATCCTATCTAATAAAGAGGGAATATGCAAATTGACCCTCATGCCATCACAAAGATGGCAACATCCAGTCCCCTCAGCCCTGCTGGAGTCCCCCAGTCCTTTCAGCCCTGCCACTGAGAGCAGACAGCAGGGCAAGGGGGCTTTGTTGCCTTGGGGGTGGCGAAGCCCCCAGGCCTGGCAAACCAAGTGGACAGTGGGGCATGGTGGCTTTGTTTGCACAGCGGCAGTGGCGAAGCCCTCAGGCCTGGAAGGCAGAGAGTGGACAGCAGGGTGTGGCGGCTTCGTTAGCATGGCAGCCGGGAAGCCCTCAGGCCCCGCAGACAGAGAGCTGAAAGTGGGGTGTGGGGGCTTCATTGCCACGGTGGCAGAGAAGCAGCCAGGCCACACAGAGAGCAGAGAACCACAGGGAGTGGGCCTAAGCTGTCAGTAGGACATCCCCTGATGGCTCCTGAATTGGAGAGGGTGCAGGTCGGGCTGAGGGATCCCCCTGTGCATGAATTTCGTGCACTGTGCCCCTAGTCTTACAATATTTGTCTAATAAAAATGGATATTTTGCTCCCTTAGAGTTTATGTAACTGATATATCTCCTGAACATCCTATATAATACAAGCCTAATATGCTAAGTGTCCATTCATCTGTTTGTCCATTAAACCAATCAATGTGTAATATGCTAATGATATGCTAAGGCCACGCAACTGCTCCCTATGATGTGCACTGACCACCAGGAGGCAGACAGTCATCCAGTCGTTCAGTGGCTATGATGTGCACTGACCACCAGGGGGCAGATGCTTCGACTGGTAGGTTAGTTTGCTGCTGGGGTCCAGTCAATTGGGACCGAGTGAGACAGGCCGGACATGCCCTGGAGCCCTCCCATGGTTCCTCCCTGGCTGGCCAACTTCCCACATCCCTCCCCAGCCCGAATCATGCACCAGTGGGGTCCCTTGGCCTGGTCTACACCCTCCCACAATCTGGGACCTCTAAGGGGATGTTGGAGAGCTGGTTTATGTAACTGATATATAACAAATTCATGCACCAGGCCTCTAGTATTTTTATAAAATCACAAATCAATAAAAAATTTTGATAAGCAGAATTTTTAGATTTAATTAATTGGTTGTAACCTAGAAATGTAGACTATGGACAGAAATTCAGGAAGAATTCTGCTCAGAAAAGAACTGGATAAATGATACACTGATCCTATCATTCAGAATCTGACAGATTGTCGCCAAAGCTGATTGTAGGAGACAGGAGAGGACAAATTTTTATCCCCTGTAGGTTTTATTTTAGAGGTAAGAATTTTCAGAGGATACCCCAATATTAGACACTACTTGCAGACTGAGATTTTTTTTTTTGCTGTTTCTTTTTTACTCTCTGGTCATATTGTGAGAGAGAGTTAAAATTCTTGTTTAATACTTCTAAGAAGACAAATGAGTTGCTCTTTTTAGCTAACCCTTCGGGGAAGTCTATGATTAAACTTTATCAGTAGGGGAAAATTCTACAAATTCAGGTATTTTTCTTCATTATTCTTCCATCCCTATCTCTGAGTTGAGGAGCTAAGGTGAAGACAATACTCAGGATGTCATTGAAGGCTGTAATGGGAATAAAACTTCTCCCAATACCCTCTGATTGAAAACTATTTAAAGCTTCATAGATAAAGAATAAAAGTCACTATTGAGTGAGAAAACTGTTAAATTATTGGAAACAATACTAAGCAATTTCTTATTGTTTGCTTAAGGTGAAAAGTCAATGAACATATTGGGATTCTTTATATATATAAAAGCCCAATGACTGGAACAATGAAAAAACCTGTCACTATGATGCACACTGCAGTGGCCAGCCTGCCCAATCAGGGCCCTGATCACCGCCCTCCCTCACCTCCCAAGGCCCCTTCCCTTGGCCAGCCCAGCCCAGCCCAGCCCTAATTGCCCCCCCCCATCCTGATCAGGGACAGGGACGGCTGGCCAACCATCTGTGGCACCTCCCCCGTGGCTCTTCCCACTTCCCCCATTGGGTCAGGCTGGCCAGACCCCACCAGTGCACAAATTTGTGCACCAGGCCTCTAGTCCTTACATAAGGAATTGAATTTTCTCTATAATATGAGAAGTGATTTTTTTAGGTCAACTAGGAAGAGGCAAGAGATAAAAAGTTTCTGTCTTGGTTCCTTTAGGCCACTGTAACAATAATACCCTAGACTTGGTGGCCTATAAACAGCAAACATATTTCTCACAGTTCTGAGGTTACAAAGTCCAGGATCAAGGCACAAGTATATGATAAGGGCCCATTTCCTGCTTTATACAGTGTTTTATTGCTGGGGTCCCTTTAGTAAGGACACTATTTCTATTTGTAAAGAATCTCTCTCATTATCATATCACTTTCTGAGGGCCCAATCTCCAAATACAGTCACATTGGGGAATAAGTTTCAACATATGAATGGGGGCGGGGGTTGTACATAAACATTCACTCTACAGAAGTGACTAGTGAATGATGAGCTGAAGGATAGCATTGAGTCACAAACTTGGATGCAATTTCTTGAAGTTAAAACCTGATGACATGCATAACCCATAGACACAGACAATAGGGTGGTGAAGGCCTGGGAGTTGTGGTCAGCGGGTGGGGGAGAAGAGCTCAATGGGGGGAAAAGGAGACATATGTAATACTTTCAACAATAAAGATTTAAAAAACACCTGATGACAAACGAGAATTGGCGAGTTTACAGTCTCACCAGATGAATGTTTTTGTACAACTATGACATTGTATCAATAAAAAGAATAGTAAGTAATACATATTGAATGTTTGCTGTGTACCAGGCAACATTTTAAGCACTTCATTTAAATTAGTTTGTTTAATCTTCACAGCAAACATGCAGTGTGTTTACCAGCTATTATTATTATTCCCAATTTATAGGTGAGGAAACTGCAGTAGACAAAAGTTAAGAAATTTGAAACTTTAATACAGTTAAATCTTTCAATTAATCAGTAGTAATAACATTTGGTATGTATAGTTACATGGTTGTTTCTTACATA
Source organism: Myotis daubentonii (assembly GCF_963259705.1). Classification (NCBI taxonomy): domain Eukaryota; kingdom Metazoa; phylum Chordata; class Mammalia; order Chiroptera; family Vespertilionidae; genus Myotis; species Myotis daubentonii. The sequence continues at coordinate 171,447,814 of NC_081841.1, forward strand.
TGTAAAATTGTTAACCATAATTATATAAATAAATTTTTAAATACTCTGTTACTGTATTTAAAATAATCAAATAACATATTATTACATATAGAAAGTTAACCTACTTAGAAAACCTATTTCTTTAAGAGCTAAAATTATCTTGTATTTGGAAATATTTTCTAACAGAGGATCTGGCATAGGTAGATCATTATAAAGCACAAAATGAAATGAAATATTAATTTTTAAGATAAGAGAGAACACAATAATTATTTATTATTATCAAATGGATAATTTAATTTATGTTCCTAACTTTGCAAATAAGAAACCTTAGTCTATTTGACTTCTACTAGTTAAGTCAGGTTTTTTAGGGAAAGAGTATATAGAGTGTTTTCAACTCTATACTAGTATACTCTTTCCCGTCTCCTGTTGTACATGGATATATGGCCTATTTTCAGTCTTTGCCATAACAAATATATAAAATATAACCTAATACACATTCCTAATTATATTAGTGTGAATATGCTAGTATAATAGGGATATTTACCCTGGAAGTAGTTTTATTACATAAAAGTATAAATGCATGTTCTTTTGAAAAATATTATCAAATATTTGGATATAGTTATCCTATTTTGGGTTTACTTGAGGAATGTATAAATGTATCCATTTGACTATAGAATATGTTGTCAAATTGTATTTTGTTCATTTGATAGATAATTAATAGTGCATTAGGATACATTTATTTGCACATATCTTGGCAAGAGCAGGATTTATCACTATGATGTATATTAAGGACATTTATATTTTGGGCGTGTGCAATGCCATCAATGAATGAAAACACTTTACCTAATTAAAATTTAGATATATGTATTGTTTTAATGGCATGTTGATTTTGTTTATGTGAAGAAAACCTCATCTTTTAATAGTTATACATCTTTGTTTTTTGTTTAAACATATTTTACTTTTATCATCAAAAAGATAGTCTTTGACTCATAAATATTAATTTTCCTATAATGTATATGATTTGATTTATAAATATTTTGTAAAATCAGTAAGATTTTTTTTCTATATTTTGAGAATCTAAATTTAGTTGAAATATTTGCAAAACGACTCAGTGAAAAATAATTCACTTTAATGTTGACTTGTGATTCTTCCACTTTTTATGAGAATTGTTTAGAGAAAATAGTTTTATTTCTGGACCATTTTCTCAATTATTGTTTTCTCTCCTTCTGCTAATAAAACAGTTTTAAGCATTGTAGTGTTTTTCCCCAATGATTTAGTATCTCATTACTCTTCCTTTGCAGACTTTTATCTGAGAATTTTGTCTAGTTATTCTTCCAGATACATTGATATATGATTTAAAAAAGACACAGACATCATTCTTTTACTTAAAGAAATCATTTCCATGCTCCAATCTGTTACATTGTTAGAATTCCATGTTCATTCATTCTTTTCCCTAGTAAAAAGTGATTGTAGAATTTTTTAAGTCTAACATTTTAAAATACTTAAAATTTTTTTTTCACAAAAATGTCTTGCATTTTTGCCAAATAAAATATTATTGCCAGATTGGCATAATTTTTATGATTGTAGCTTGACCATTTCTATTCTAATACATCTCCATTTCTGTGAACCCTGGAAAAAATTTTTACAATATTTACTCTTTTAAGACAGTTCAATTATTTTGTTCAACTTTTGCCCTTCTTCTTAATATAATCATTGAATTTCAATAGGTTTTAACTTTGAGGTATTAAAAGAACCTCTGCAAACATGAAATTATGTAAAATGTCAGGTAATAACTAATTTTTCTTGATGGAACACAGTAGAAATTAGTACACAATGTCTATAAACTAATGTGTGGCATTTAAATAAAAAATCAAGAAATACATTGCCATTTTCAGACATATTTGAGATAATATGATAAATATATAAAATTTTAATTAAAATTAATTTTCAATATATGTCTATAAGTTATTTAGTCACTTGTGAAAATATTAAGAATTTTTACTATACTAAAATTGCAACTATATTAGTAGTTTGAATTGTTGATATGTAATGGCAGTAAAGGAAAAAATTAATTGAAGTTGGACCAGTTATACTAACTTATTCAAGTTTTAATTCTATGATTTATGTGCTATATGTTTTAGATGAGTTTTAATTTATAACTACCTATTACTGAACAATGCTCATCAAATTTATGGTTAGTCAGTTAAATTCCCTAACATCATTCTGTGTAGATAGTTCTGGGAGTAATTTCTACTCTCCAGACAGGATAGAAACTCATATATTTATACTTATTTAAGAAATTTAAGTAAAAAAACAAACTTTCTTTAATTATATGGGGCAAAATATATGCAAGTTCCTGGGAATCAAGTCCAGACAGAAGCAAGGAGGGTAGCTCAATCTATAGTTCTTTCCCAATAAATTATGTACCCTTTGTTTAACCAATTAAAGATGCCAAATTCTCTCCTATTTTTGGCTTTGATAATGCTTAAATGTATTTTATCCTGGCCAATTATTTTCATAATAAGAAAAAAATCACCTGGGAATATTGCCTATTTATCAGCTGGACTATAACATACTAGAGGCCCAGTGCACCAAATTCATGCACTGGTAGGTTACCTAGGCCTGGCCAGTGATTGACACTAATCAGATTCCCCACCTCCCCGCCTTCTCCTTCCCTCACTACCTCAGCACCTCGCTGCCGCCACTGGTCACCTGCCATGTTCCATGCCGGCCCCTGGTGGTCAGTGCACATCATAGCGAGCAATCAAACTCCTGGTCTCCTGGTCAAACTCCTGAGGAGACACTTTGCATATTAGCCTTTTATATTTATAGATATCTTATTCTACTTTGAATTTTGGTCTTCTTCTTCAACTAAACCTGTGAATAAAGAGGGAATATCTTTAGAATTGTAATTATTGAGAAAATAAGGAACATATAGAATAATTGTTAACCATGCTCATTAAAGATTCAGAGTTATTGGGGTTTGAGCTGGAACTCGAGGTGTCTGTTTCATCATTCTAGTATTCTTCTCTTTGGCTGAATAAAAAGTCCATTTACATTTATATGTTGAATCCAATTTCATATCTGAGTTTCTTTCTAAATATGACACATCTAGATGTATTATGTAATTATTAATTTTAATGAGAACAAAATCCCATATCCTGAATAATAATTTATGTGAAAGTCATGTCTCTATGAGCATGGTATGGTGAAATCTGCCTCTCTATGCCAGGCAGACAGTGGTTCTAGATATAGCAGTATAGTCTGGGAGTGAAGAGTCAATTTGTTTTATGTGAAAACTATACACCTATAGTCTGTTTTGTATAGTATAAGGGGGTTTATGACAAAAGCTCTAATCTGAGCTGGTGTTCTTGCATCATCTCTTTTTCATGTCCACAATACTAATTTATCAACTTTCCTATCTCCAGGATATGCAAATTGTTAAGCCCTTGATAAAGAGCAGTCAGCCCAGGTGCTTGAAAAACAAGGGTCATGCCATTTTGTAGTTGTATAGCTTTGGTTCATTCCATAGATTTGCCTCTAATTCTGATTCCTAGAATGAGAACCAGAAATATTTTGAGAACAGAATTGAAGTTGAAGAAACCCTGAATTTTTTTTCAATTGTTGCTAAGATAAAGGAGATTTTAAAACAAAAGCTGGTTGTGATGTTACTGTATTAATAAAGGCTACCAATATTCTCTATTAATGTCTTTATCCCCCCAAAATAACTTGAATAAACGTAGGATCTCCAACATATTCAGTAAAGACACAAATGTACGTGAAGTTGTTATTTTTATAGGTAAAGAGACTAGTTGAAGCAGAATTGTTAAATGATAGTACCTGATGTTCAACATAAAGAGTCAATTCACGTGGGCTATTCACATTTAGAAACTAAATAGTAAATTGAAAAGTTTAGGTAAATTAGGAAGTTCAGTATGAATTAAGGAAGAACTGATCTATTGCTTTTAGAAACTGGCAAGAAACCTACCCTTAATTGTTATTAGTTCCTTAGTTTGGTATTTTCTTTTTTTGCTCATTATAGTGGAACCAGAGGCTCAGTGCATGAAATTTGTGCACTGGTAGGGTCTCTAGTTGCTGCCGGCTGCTGGCTGCCAGCCAGGTACTCCCTCCCTTCCCCCAGCTGGCCCCACCCACTGGTCAAACTCCCGGACAACTCCAGGTCAGGGGGACAATTTGAATACTACACTTTTTATTAAATAAGATTATTGACTTACATATTTTAATCCAACTTAAAAATTGATCTTGTTTTCTTTTGTTTTATATGGCCAAGTGACTGCAGTATAAATTTTCTGACACTGCATTGATTTATTTTATAATTTTATTAACACATTTGTGATTCTATTGTATGTTGTGGATTTGGTTGATTGGTATTTTACTTGACATAAAAACAAATAAGAAGAAACAATATGCCTGTCCAATACTGAATACTGAGACACAGAAAAAAAAAGTATATATATGCTCTTCAAAGTCATTTTAATTATCCAATTTTCTAACGACTTTCTCTTCAGTAAAATTGCTTCATTTAAAAGTAGTTCAGAGAGTAAGACAGAGGACTTTGGAAGAAAATTTTAAAACCCCATTAAAACAATTGGTGGAAAAGCATATAATTCAAGATTGGTAGAATATACTAATATTGCAAATTGATAACACCATAAAGTATTTTCATAAACTGGTTCAATTCCTCTGTGTATTAATGAGTTAATTTATTGCAATCAGGGAAAATGAGGATTCCCTACTCAAGTAGGTAAAACTCACATAGTGAAAATTATGAGTATTTGGAAGAATCAAATTGTAAATATTGACACTTCATTTGTTCATAAATTTTAAATATAAAAATTCTCATATCAGAGGGAAAGTAAGTGAAATAGTTATTATGTATAAAGTGGAAACATTGGGGATAATCTATTCTAGCTCTTTCCTTTTTTATCCCCAATCTGTCCCTTCAGCAATCAGTGTGGGCTGTATGTTAACATTGATTTATAGAAATAAAAATGTGTGATTCTCACTCTACCTCATAGTGTTTTTTTATTAGGAGATAATGTTTAATTAATCCTCTCTTTGCAAACTGCTTTATTAAGATACAATTGTCATAGCACAAGCTGCACATGTTTAAATAGTCAAATGGATGACTTTGATATTTTATACACTTATGAAACCATCAATCACCATAATCAAGATAATAAAAATATCCATCACTCTCAAAATTTCCTTTTTCCCTTTTGTAATTCCTCCTTCATACAATACCCAGTCCCTCCCCCAGCAACCACTGATTTGCTTTCTGTCATTGTAGATCATATAGATTAATTTGTATTTTCTAAATAAATGAAATCATATGGTATGTGTTTTTGAAAGGTTAGTTCATGTCATATATTAACCCATATTCAATTATTATCTTCTCATTTGTTGGAACAGTAGTTCACACAACATTTGCCAATATACTGTTCATCAAAGCAGCTGGCCATAAAAACTCCAGCAACACATTCTTCTGAAGGCACTCCAGACTAAGGTGACCAATTTTGCCTTTTTCATCCATTTTGTAGTATTTCAGAACAGCCAGCTTAAACTTCTTTCTCTTCTACTTATTCTTCTTGGGAGTGGTGTAAGACTTCATCCTTTTCTTAGTACCACCCAAGTCTCAACAGAAGCCAAAGGGTGGACTCCTTTGAATGTTGTAGTCAGGCAAAGTATGTCTGTCTTCCAGTTGTTTGCCCACAACTATCAGTCTTTGCTGATCAGAAGGAATTCCTTCCTTAATTTGGATCTTAAGAGTAATGGTCTTCCCCATAAGAGTTTTCACGAAAATCTGCACCTTGGTCATGGTTCCACTTGAGGTGAAGAGACAGGTTAGTTAGACCTGGGGACACAGAAGAGGGCAAGGGCGGTAGGTAGGCTGCTAGCCTAAGAGCAGCCAAGAAGTGCACAGTCACTACAGATAGCGAATCAGAAAAGTGTATGTATATATATATTTTAATCTCACATCCTTCACTCAATATAACTACTTTAAGAGTCACTATGTTGTTGCAGGTATTAATAGATCATTTGCTTTATTGCTGAATAGTATTCTATTGTGTGCACATACCATGATTTGTTTATCCATTCAGCTGTGCTTTTTTTCCAGCTTTGTTGAGATTTAATTGAAATATAACATGGTGTAATTTTAAGGTGTACAATGTGATGGTTTGATACATGTATATATTACAAAATGCTTACCATAATAAGGTTCATTAACACATCTTTTACCTCATGTAATTTCCATTTTTTGGTTAGTCAGGATGTTTTATTTATCACTAGAGGCCCAGTGCACAAAATTCATGCATGGAGGGGGTCCTCAGCCGGCCTGCACCCTCTCCAATCTGGGACTCCCTCAAGGGATGTCCAACTGCCTTTTTAGGCCCACTCATGCAGGAATCGGGCCTAAACCAGCAGTCAGACATCCCTCTCACAATCTGGGACTGTTGGCTTCTAACGGCTCGCCTGCTTGCCTGACTGATTGCCCCTAACTGTTTCTGCCTGCCAGCCTGATCACCCCCTAACTGCTCCCCTGCCAGCCTGATTGATGCCTAACTGCTCCCCTGCCAGCCTGATCACTCCCAACTGCCCTCCCCTGCTGGCCTGATTGCCCATAACTGCCCTCCCCTGCCGTAACCTGCCTCCTCCGCCGGGACCAGCCTCCTCCATGCCATGCAGAGCTGCAGGACCTCCAGGCGTCACCGCATGGAGTGGCTGCCAGGTCCCCCCTCAGCTGTGGTGACCATCTTTGTGGCGGCCATCTTGTGACGACATCACATGCAAGGACAAGAGGACCACCTAGTCTTTATTAGTATAGATAATGATTTCATTATTATTGTTGTAGCATGTCAGTACTCATTTCTTTTTATTTTATTGCTGAATAATATTCTATTATGTGGATATATCACACTTGGCTTATTCAACAGTTGAAAATGAAAAATAACAAATTTTGAACACAAGATAGATTCTGAACCAAACACAATTAAGAATAAATTCATGTAGGAATATTTTGATGGCAACTATTAATTTTAAGAAAACAAAAACTCCACAATTACTACGTGGTAAAATAAGTTACAGAAGCAAGAATAATAATAAATTGCCCTAAAAATTATCTGCATCATTAAATATTTAAATTCATTCAATTGTGGCTATATCTTTATTTCTCAATCTTTTGACAGTGTGTATGTATAACTTATTAATTACAAAAATAAATTATTTCAAAAGTAGAAGCTAAATTCAAAATTGTTAAAATAATATAAAAGGAAAATACAAAAATCAAGTATTTTTCCATAAAAATATTACACTGAACATAGATAAGTTCAAATTCATTTTTTCAATGTTTTTATTGCTTTTAAAAAGAAAGAAAGGGAGAGGGAAAGAGAGAAATATCCATGAGAGAAACATCAATTAATGAGAGAGAGAAACATCAATTGGATGCTTCTTGCACGCCCCCTATTGGGAATCAAGCCCACAACCTGGCTATGTGCCCTGACCAGGAATTGAACTATTGACCTCTGGGTGCATTGTACAATGCTCTACCAATTGAGCCACACTGGCCAGGACAAATTCAATTCATTTCAAACAGCATATATTTGAATAGCTATTGTGTAAAATAAGCTGTGTTAAAGATATAAAAGGCATCCAATTTATTTTCCTGCTTTATAAGCACACTATAGCTATCCTCCTTCAGCATGCTATATATTGATTTCTATATAATATTACATTGTCTTATTTTCTTGTCTACTAAAATGAAGCTAGAAGTTACTAGGTGTAACAGTATGTCATGAACCTTTTCTTATTTCTTTAATTTGTATAGCATAGGAATTTCTATTCATCCAATAAAATTTAAATGTACATTTTGTTTTATTATATTTAATTTTTCACTTAAGCATATTTGACAGGCTCTTCAATATCATATTTGCTTAGTCAATTTGAGGCAAAATGCCATATTTGTATCTATTTTGTTCTGTATAAAAATGTTGGCGAAATAACAACCCTGACATTTTAAAGTAGAAGTAATCAATTAAACAAATTATATTCCATGTTGGAAATAGGATGGAGACTAAAAATTATGTCAAATCAAAGAAGAAAAACTATAAATTAAATTCACGCTGGTAATATGCAAATAAATAGTTTTCAAAGTTACTATTTATATGGAGCTGTATTGAAATAAACACAGTTAATTTTGGCCCAAATTAGCAGCAGAAATGTTAATCATTCTTAGGCTTAAGTGAAGCATTAAAACTAATGGCATGTTAGTTTTTAATGCTACTGTAGTATACATAGGTAATACATATATGTTTATCTCTATACTAGAGGCCCAGTGCATGAAATTTGTGCACTTGGCGGGGGGGTGGGGGGAGGGTTCTTGCAGTCTGGGAGCCCTCAGGGGATGTCCGAATGATGGCTTAGGCCTGCTCCCCACAGGCCATCAGTTGGACATCCTTAACACTGCTTGGAGGCAGAAGAGGCTCAGGGCTTCTGGCTGAGCAGTGCTCCCCCTGTGGGAGCACTCTGATCACCAGGGAGCAGCTCCTGCATTGAGTATCTGCTCCCTGGTGGTCGGTGTGCATCATAGCGACCAGTTGTTCCGCAGAACACATTAGGTTGATTTGCATATTAGCCTTTTATTATATAGGATTAACATAAGATGTGCATTTAAAATACATATATAGGTTTATTTTTCTATCAATATTAACATCCTATATAATAAAGCAGTAATATGCAAATTGACTGTCATACCCTCACACAAGATGGCCACCCCCGTGTGGTCACATGATGGCCACCCCCATGTCATCACAAGGTGGCCATCACAAGATGGCTGGCAGGGGAGGGCAATTGTGGGTGATCAGGGCAGCAGGGGAGGGCAGTTAGGGGTGACCAGGCCAGCAGGGAGGACAGTTGGGGGTGACTGGGCCGACAGGGGAAGGCAGTTGGGGTCGATTGGGCTGTCAGGGGAGGGCAGTTGGGGGAGATTGGGCCAGCAGAGGAGCAGTTAGGCGTCAATCAAGCTGGCAGGGGAGTGGTTAGGGGGTGATCAGGCTGGGAGGCAGAAGCGATTAGGAGCAATCAGGCAGGCAGGCAGGTGAGCGATTGGGAGCCAGCAGTCCCGGATTATGAGAGGGATGTCCGACTGCAGTCAGACATCCCACGAGGGGTCCCAGATTGGAGAGGGTGCAGGCTGGACTGAGGGACACCCCCCCATGCTCGAATTTCATGCACTGGGTCTCTAGTATTTAATATTTATATATTATTAATATTGAGACGTGTAATGACTGAAGCAATAGTGTGATATGACATTGCAATTCTAGGACCTCAACTGATTCCCAGTAGGAGCCTTGAAAGCTAAAGAGATTCTGCAAAGCCATTTATAATATTACACCTGTCCTGAAGGGTTCTGTCTGCAAGTGACAGGATCCCATAAACCAGTAGGATGTTAAGATTGTCTGGTTTTAGAGAATTCTCTGAATCCTTATTTCACCTTAGCTAGGCAGAATAATTTAATCCATAGTTCCAAAGAGTAAACTCGTTGTTTTTTCCAAACCTTTTTTTCTGAATGGGAAAGCTCTGACCTAACTTCAGTTCACGAGAACTGAGATTCAATCATATACTTTAAATTCTACTCCATTTCTCACTATTCTCTATTTCTCAAAATGAAGACCAACACACGTACCTTCAGCCCTTCCTATCACGGTGGAGGGGACTTCTCTGTTTTTGTTTTTTTCCCCCAGGATAACTTTATCTTGAGTTTAAGAGTATCTATGACAATATTAAAATAAATAAAAAAGTGTCTATGACATAATTTTTTTAAAAAAATTATCTATCATAAATGTGTTTGAAATAGAGAAAGTTTAGAATGTGGATTCTTGGTGCCTTCTAGAATTCTGTTTATTGGTATTTTTAAATTATAAGTCATTTCTAAACTTATAGTATCTTTAATATCTCTTCCAGATATAAAATTATATGACTATGTGTATCAATGATTAAATTATTTTAAAATTCTTTCATTTTATTTGTGTAGAACTCCTTATTTTTCTACTGATATATTTTACCACATGAAGATGATTGATTTTGATACATGAACTATCTCAAAAAAGTTTACTATTACTAACAATGTATCATATTGTTTTTAAAATTCTTAATTATAAAATATAAACTTTTTCACACACACAGATTTCAGCCAGGGTCTCTCAGCATCTAGTGATATATTTCTATAATAGATGTTCAGACCTCTTTCTATTCTTTGAACTATACAAGTCAAAATTCTCTTCAAGTTGCCTTCAAGTTCATTTGAAAACGTCATAATAATAGTTTCCTGTGAAGACTGGATCTTAATTTTGAACATACTTTAAGTTCTATGAAATGTGTCAATCAAGATGACATACAAAAATGAATAACAAGCAAAATATAAGAATACATTTACTGAAAATTAGGACCATTTATGAAGGAGGGTTTTATGTGGCAGTCAATCCTCTTTAAATATGTTATAAAAATTTATTCTATCTCATGTCATATTCCTAGCTTCTCACCCCTCCTCTCTGATGTAGATAAATCCCCAAACTGTTTTCTTTGTCCATCATGCTTAATTGCTGTATATTCTATTGGCTCTATGTTGTCCTAATTTAATTTTCTACTCCAGAATGTTTCTAAAGTATTTTCTCCAAATATAGTAATAATTTAAATGCCAATTCTTGACATATTAATGTTTTCTTCACTATATATAGAATTAATAGAGAGTAAATATCTGTTACAAAATACTTCTTGTCAAGATTCTACCCATTTTTATGTGCTGAGGCAATTTTTACCTTTTTAATAGTCTTCCTTGAGAATCTCAGTTGGAATTGTTATTTGTTATTTTTAAGCAAACCTTTGTACCATCACATCTCTATATTTTATTAAGTATTTATATTTACTTACCCCATGACACCATGAATGTCATGAAGATTAACGCCATAATTTCTTTCTAACCTTTAGCCTTCCATATCGCATATTTTAATTATTGTAAGTACACACATATGTTCTGAAAAAAAATTATGTATCAATGTTTGTTTAACATGTAGGAAAAGAGGTGATTTTATTTTAAAAAGTAAAGAAGGAGTTCAAGGTCATTAAAAACCAAGATATTGAGGAGAACCAAGATGATGGCCGGTACTCAAGTACTAGCTGCCTCCCACCACCACATCAAAATTACAACTAAAATACAGAGTAACCATCAGTCAGAAACACCTGACATCTGGCTGAATGAGTCCTACAATTAGAGAAGTCATGAAAGTGCACTGAGACTGGTAGGAGGGGTGGAGGCACGGAAAGGGCTGGTCTGAAACAGTGTGACTTTTTTCAATCAGGAGGGATACTTTGGCTGCAGAGACCTCCCATGAGGATCAAGGGGTTACAGCCCCACACCAGACCCCCCGCCCGGGGTTTCAGAGCTGGGAAGAAAAGTCTCCATAATTTCAGGCTGTAAAAAGCAGGAGGGATTGTGGCTGAGTGACACAGAGGCTGCTGGAGACCCAACAATTTCTCTTAAAGGGCCAGTGCACAAACTTACCTGGTCCCCTTTCCTCTGGGATCCAGGTACATATGGGGAGAAACTGGATAGTCTGGCATTGGGGCAGCAACTCAGAGATGGCTTTCTCCCAAACAAGGGTGTTTGCAGGAGTCATTGTTCCTGTGCTGGAACCTCCCCTATCTTGGAGCTGACTGGCAGCCATATCTGAGTTGCATCAGCTTGGCATTCACTGTTTGCTCAGCCCTGGTGATTCCCTGAGATCCTGCCCCATTCAATTTGCAGCCCCACCCAAGCTGTTTGTAGTGGCTTTTCCATATGAATGGCCTATCCTGGCTCAGGCTTTTCTAAAATTTCTCAAACAAGCAGCAGCTGGCATCTACAAGCTCCAAACCTATCAATAAGAGGTCCAAAATTTGGCATTAGCACTAGCCTGAGTTAATACAAGTAGCAGACATCTTCAGATTTCTCTGTAGCTCCTGCCAGGTGGCCCCAGGCAGTGGCTGACTTTGTACCTCTCAGGAGGCCCCAGGACTAGTGCACCTGGTAGACAGCCTTAGACCATACCAAATTACAACTCTACACATCCACAAGCGACACACTCAAAGGGCAGACTCATTGAACACCAAAGCCCCACTGAGGCAAGGCCTGCTCCACAGGGGTGTCACCTGCATAGAAACTCTTCTTCCATAGTTGCAGTTGGTCATCACAGCCAATTGACCTTGGGGTCAATTCTTCCCAGTGACTCCAAAAGCAATCAGGACTCAAACAATAAAACTGTGTACACAGTTCACACAGGAGCACACCTAGAGTGCCTAGCTCAGGTGAGTAGGGGGCTATGCCACTGGGCCCTATAGGACACCTACTACACAAGGCCACTCTACCAAGTCTGGGAGACATAACAGATATACCTAATACATACAAGAAACACAGGGAAGCGGCCAAAATGTGAAGACAAAGATGTCACAAATAAAAGAATTGAAGCAAGCAAACTACTGGATACAGAGTTCAAAACAATGGTTTTAAAGTTGCTCAATGTTCTTAATGAGAGCTTCAAGAGACTTAGTGGGACTTACAATAATCTTGTTGAGAATTTCAAGACATGAAAAGAACCATGCTCAGAAATTAAGCATGCACTAATTAAAATAAAGAACAATTTACAGGGATACAATAGTAGAGTAGAGGATTCTGAGGATCAAATAAATGATTTGGAATATGAGGAAGCAAAAAACATCCAATCAGAAAATAAAAAAGAATCCAAAAAGATAAAGATAATGTAAGGAACCTCTCAAACAGCTTCAAACATGCCAACATTCACATTATGGGGGATACAGAAGGAGAAGAGAGCAAGATATTGAAAACCTATTTGAAGAAATAATGACAGAAAACTTCCCCTTCCTGGTGAAAGAAATAGACTTACAAGTCCAGGAAGCGCAGAGAACCCCAAACAAAAGGAATCCAAAGAGGTCCACACCAAGACACATCATAATTAAAATGCCAAGGGTTAAAGACAAAGAAAGAATCTTAAAAGTAGCAAGAGAAAAGCAGTTAGTTACCAAAAGGGAGGGCCCATATGACTGTCAGCTGATTTCTCAACAGAAATTCTAGGACAGAAGAGAGTGGCAAAAAATATTTAAAGTGATGAATACCAAGGACCTACAACCAAGATTACTCTACTCAGCAAAGCTATCATTTGGAATTGAAGGTCAGATAAAGAGCTGCACAGACAAGAAAAAGCTAAAGGAATTCATCACCACCAAACCAGTATTACATGAAATGCTGAAGGGTATTCTTTTAGAAGAGGACAAAGAAGAAAATAAAGATAAAAGTATGAACAATAAAATATAAATAATTACCCATCTATCAAAAATTGAACCTAAAAAATAGAATCAGACTGATGAATCTCAGAGGGAAGGGGGGCTAGAGGGTGGCAAGACATTAACCAAAGATCTTATATGCATATATACATTATCTATGGACACAGTCAACAGGGTGGTGAAGGTCTGGGGTGGGGAGGGAACCAGGTTGATGTGGCAAAGGGGAGGGAAAAGGGGACATCTGTAATACTCTTAACAATAAGGATTTAAATTTAAAAAAATAAAAATGAATAAAAACCAATATATTTTTTCAGGATAACCTTTGGCAAGTTAAAGAATATGGGCCTGCCTTAACCGGTTTGGCTCAGTGGATAGAGCATCGGCCTGTGGACTCAAGGGTCCCGGGTTTGATTTCGGTCAAGGGCATGTACCTTGGTTGCAGGCACATCCCCAGTGGGGAGTGTGCAGGAGGCAGCTGATCGATGTTTCTCTCTCATCGATGTTACTCTCTATCCCTCTCCCTTCTTCTCTGTAAAAAATCAATAAAATATATTTTAAAAAAAAAGAATATGGGCCAATGCACTAACTTAGGAGCCTAAATTCTTCCTATAAAAGAGAAAGTATTTTTTTAATTAAATTTTGATCTGTTCTGAATTTAAATTGTCACAAATAGGCCTAAACCATTTATACAAGTGAATAGATTGGGAAAATACTTTTAGAGAACTAAGAGCATCTTGAATCCTTTATTGTTCTGAATTAAGTAAACTAAAAATAAGCTTTTATGATGTACTAGGAGCCCGGTTCACAAAAATTTGTGGACTGGCGGGAGGGGGGGGGGTCCCTCAGCCCAACCTGTGCTCTCTCACAGTCTGGGACCCCTCGGGAGATAACTACCTGCTGGCTTAGGCCCGCTCCCCTTGTGGCGGATGGCATGCCCGATCCCACAGTGCCTGCCCCATCTCCCCCGGTCACAAATGGCAGGCCTGGATCCCTCGCTAGGTCGGGTGGCGGCTCAGATCGTGCTGCCGCCCCCCACCCCCCGCCCACCTCGCCCCACACATAGCAGACCCGGATCCCATGCTAGGGTGATTGGCAGTTGGGAATCGCACTGCCGCCCACCCTGCCTGCCCCACCCTGCACAGGGCAGGCCCAGATCCTGCGCTGGGGCGGGCGGCGGTTGGGGATCGCGCTGCCGCCAACCCAGGGCGGGGTGGCGCAGCAGAATCTGCCTGCAGTATGCAAATTTAACAGCCATCTTTGTTGGGTTAATTTGCATACTCTTCTGATTGGCTGATGAGCATAGTGAAGGTATGGTCAATTAGCACCTTTGTCTTTTATTAGTGTAGATTCTATTTGAGACACACTTGTTATTCAGCAACATTCAAGTTAAAAAGAGATTAAAGAAGAGTTAACAGTCATTCATTATTTTATACAAACTTTTCTTATACTATTGCCTCTACAAATTTCTTGAATCAATAGCATATAGTTCCAAAAACATATTGTGCACATTGGTTTTAGATGAATTTCAAAGCTGCAGAACATACAAATCAATATATCAGAGAGGAAAGTAAAAAAAAAGGTATTTAAGAATGTAAATGTATCTTTTTGTATAGCTCATGTGATTAAATTAAGATTTCTTGAAGGGATTAAAGAAATTTTTTTAAATTCTCCCATCATTATATTTGTAAAATGCATACCTCTCCAATTTTGTTTCTAAAAACTAATACTAGAAATGCTTGTTCCACCCAGTAACAGATATCATTTGTTTGTGCTACATTGTTTTTAATATTGAGGAGGAAAAGGTACCAATGCTGTTCATTTATAAAAATGTGTTTCAAGGACCACTGATTCCTTTTACACACCTCATAAATGTGAAACCTTCAGGTGCTAGGAGAGGTGATGTTTCTATGAAGCGTCAATTCCCTTCTCTCCATGGGGTAACTGATGCCTTTACTCCATGTGAGTCACCCATTTACAATGTACTGTACCGCTGCCTAGGACAGTTGGCCTACTGCTGTTTCTCCACATTCCGTCACTCTGTCATGTTGTGTGAAGCTGTGCCTCGGTGAGCGCTTGCAGCATTTCTCCTGAATGCTGTGTGCTGGTGTTCTCCCTCCTCCTCGCCTCACCATATCGCAGCTGTCATCCTGCTGTCATCTGTCTTCTGTGGATGTCTTCCCAGTAGCGCTGTGTTGCAGTGCGCATCGCCTCACTGCTGAGAACTTGGCTAAGATCCAGAAACTTGAATTTGGCAATCCTTATGAATGAAAGCTTTTGCCAATATGCTTACTCACTGTAAGTACATTGAAATTTTACAAGCAGGGCAGAAAAAAAAAAATTTATGCATGGCTATGTAAATGACTGCAAAGAAATTTAGTAAATTTACTAAGGATTTCAATGTTAATTTAGATGGAGTAGAAAAATAAATACATATTCTGCATTAGTCATAATCTCTCAGAAAAATAGAACTAATAAGATATATTGAATAATAGGATATATATCTTTATATATGTATATAATTTATTATAAGGAATGGCTCACATGATTATGGAGGCCAGCAAGTCCAAATCTGTAGGGTGGGCCTATAGGTTTGAGACCTAGAAAGTAGATGGTGCAGATGAAGTTTGAAGGTAGTTTGCTAGAGAATTATCAGTTGCTCAAGAAGGGAAGAGGGGTGGTGGGGCTGAGTAAAACAAGTGAAGAAATTAAGAAAATAAACAAAACTCATAAACACAGGCGACAGCATGGTAGTTACCAGAGGGAAGAAGGGTGGAGGGAGGTAGAAGAGGAAATAAGGAGGATAAATGTGATAGAGACGTGATTTGGAGTGGTGAACACACAGCACAATATACAGATGATGTATTATAAAATTGTATACCTGAAACTTACAATTTTATTAACTAACTAGAGGCCTGGTGCACAAAATTTGTGCACAGGGGTAGGGGGTGTCTCTCAGCCCAGCCTGCATCCTCTCCATTCTGGGATCCCTTGGGGGATGTCCGATTGCCCGTTTAGGCCCAGTCCCAGCACTGAAAATATTTTTAAAATTAAGAGAGAGAAAAAAGAAAGCTGGTCTTTTTTTCCATTCAGGTCCTCAACTGTTTGAATGAGGCCCACTTACATGATGAAAAGCAGTCTGTTCTAAAGGTTCACCATGTTAAATGTTAATTTCATCCAAAAATACCCTGCAAGTTGACACATAACATTAACTACCAATCACATAGTCCATATCACAGTATATTAATGTAGTTTTAAAGAAATTCTTTCATTTGCATTTAAGAAAATAAATTTAATATATGTACTTGAGGTGAGTTGTGAGGACAAAAAACTTGAGTTCATGAAAGCATTGCTATCTATTGCCTAGATGTTCCAGGAACACATGAGCATCAAGAGCTCCTTGAAATATGAAAGGAGATACAGGAATCTTCATGACATATGGAAGAAATCATTTGTGTTAGAGGGAGTAAGTGTCTTACATTTAACACAACTTTCTCTGATCTTTTAGGTCAGTGAAAAAGAATTCTAAAGTCTCTTGATTAATAACTCATGTACTACTAATTATGTAATGTAATTCCATAGTTTTGTTTTATGTTAGTTTCATTGATTTCATTTTATGCACATTTTATCTTTAAAAGGGTATTTGTAATCTTTCAATTGCATTCTGTATTTATTTTGTTTATGTCATTTTGAATGTGTCTCCGTGTTGTGTCTTAAGGGCTAAACCATTTTATTTTCAGTGAGACTGTCAAGTAATGATGCTACTTTTAGGATTTACTTGTAATTATAAATGATATACTCAATTACTTCATCTTTCTCTTTTTCTCCCTCTAGAAAGGTTTAATTGAGATTGAATTTAGTTTTCACTGACCTGCAAAAGTGTATGTAGCTATTATGGAAATAAGCATATTACATTAACATTTCTGCTTAATACTGAAACTATAAAATATTTCTTAATATATAAAAATTTGCTAAACATGTGTGATAGATTTTGACAAATTACAGAATGTTAATAAAAGTACACATATGATATTTTTAAGTGTCAAACTTTTAAAATTATGTACCTTTTAGTCTCATTGTAAGAGTGTTGCTAGTTTAATTATTTAAATTAATTTCATTAATTATTATCAATCAGTGACATGCTCATTTTTTAAAAGTATTTGTATAGCCTAGGGAAGATCTATAGAAACAATAATGACCATTCATGATCTTTGTTGAGAAAGGTAAGAGCAAAGAGTCTGAGAAAATGCACACAGTGAAATCTCTATAGAACTCTAAGTGAGTGAAAATAATCTTTATTATCTTGGTAGTAAACTGACATCTGGAATCAGGTGCAGAATAGAGGCCCCCTGCTTCTCCACATTAGTGCACTAAATTAGCAATCAACTAGTTCATTGTGAAATCAACTGCTGTTTCCAAACAAAGAATGCCAGCATCCAATGTCAGGGTTGCTAAGTGCCTGATTACACTAAAACAATGTTGGCTGCCAAAAGCTCTCCGTTAGTCCAGCTTTAACACTAAAGCCAAGAGACATTTGGTATGCAGAGCAGAGCCCCGGTCAAACATGGGTAACTGAAAGATTTAAATTAGGTTGTTTCTGTGTGGTTCTCTTTTCTTACAATGACATTCTTATACTTATCCTAGTCATGTAAAGGGTCTGTTTGGATCTATATGATTTTTATAGGAAAAGATGTGAAGATCCACTAAAACATCCAATTGTATACCTTTATACTCATTCATATTCATCAGACCTGCGATGGTTTTAAGACTTGTGTACATTCAGTTTTATTTTACTAAATTGCTGTAACCTCCGGGCATCCCTTGTTGTGATTAAGGACCTAAAAATCACTTCCCGAAAATTATGTTAGATGTTTTCATTGAAAATATACCCGGGGGCATTTTCTCATCAAGGATTCAACACACAAAAACACGTTCCTCTCCCTGTATAGTGGTTATCACCACTGGCTCTCTGAAAATAAAAAGTTGACTAATGACTTAGGAAAAGCAGGAAAATGAAGGTTATTCCTTTTCAAAATATATGACATACCCATAATGTTTAATCACTGAACAAACTAGTCCTTTAACCCTATCCCAAATTCACTCAGAGCTCTGTCTTTTCAACCTTGCTTCTTCCTATTATTGTTCCACCTTGAATTCCACACCTAGCCAACATAATAATAATAAAAATGCTTTACCCTTTCACATTTATATTCAGGTAAATAGTCAGCAAAGATTTGAGTCTTTTTCTTATATATCCAACTTCCTGCTGTCATTTCTATCTGGAATGTTATTGCATGTTCCAATTAAACTGGCTACTACAGAATACTTCATACCAGCAATGGCATTAGCATACACCTTTTTTCACATGTTAGGAATTTATCAAGTACCTTTGCCCCCTTTCTCTTCCTATAATATCCTGCATGTATTTAGACCATCAGCATTTCTTGCATTCTAATTGCTTTGTTTTTCTCCAGTATTGTCCAATGAAAGATATTGGGGGCACTACCTTACATAATTAGCTGTCAACTATAGGATAAAGATAAATCCAGGAAGATATTAAGGACCCTTAGTAACATAAGCCCTGCCCATATTGTAAAACCCATCTTTTATTGTCCACTACCTGACACTTTATGAGCCAGCACATTAGATTTCTTATAGTTTACAGAAAAACCATGTTGTTTTGTGCAACATTCACTCACATATTTATTCTGTCAGAAAATACGAATTAGCTCCTATAGAGAGCTTCATTGGCACTTTGCTTACTATCTATTTCCCAGTAGATGCTTCCCTCCTACTCCAGCTGATTATTATCATTATTATTAACTAGTAGCCCAGTGCACAAAATTCGTGCACATTAAAAGGGAATTAATTGCCCTAACTGGTTTGGCTCAGTGGATAGAGCATCGGCCTGCGGACTCAAGGGTTCAATTCCGGTCAAGGGCATGTACCTTGGTTGTGGGCACATCCCCAGTGGGGAGTGTGCAGGAGGCAGCTGATCGATGTTTCGCTCTCATTGATGTTTCTAACTCTCTATCCCTCTCTCTTCCTCTCTGTAAAAAAATCAATAAAATATATATTTTTTAAAAGGGAATTAATTAGCAGAGATATTTTAATATTGCTATTTGCCCTTTCTCTATAACAGAAGTGTGAGAGATGAAAGGAAATTAGTAAAATGTATCTGAAAATAATATATAAATTTATTAATAAATAAACAGTAACAAAAGGATATAACGACAACAGAGGAATGATATAAAAACAACAAAAACATGATATGAAAACAACAAAAACATGATATAAAAAAACAGTGATGCAAACAATGACTGATAAAGTGATTAAATTCATTCTAATATCTCCCTGTACACCACATTAAGAGTGAAAACACTTTCAGAGTGCTTGTCTAATTTCCCTTGTGATGAAGTACTTAGAACTTAAACTGTAAAATCACATGCTCTTCAAACTCGAGAGAAAGCAACATATAACTGACCATGTGCAAAAACGGGTTCAGGTAGGAATATGCCTACTTTCTCTAGAGTTTGTCCTTGTGATTTATTAATAGTCATCACAAATGCTGTCATCACGGGAAACCATCATCAAATCAATTTAAATGGGAGGCCAGTGTCAGATGGGGACAAATTAATTCTTGGAATCAGAACAGCCTCTCCCTCTGCAGATCCTGTTAATACTTCAGCTTCGATAATGTTAGGTCATAATCTTTTGATAATAAATCTGGTACCATTACAAAGACCCCATTTACTATTGATATTTCTCAATAGCATGATGATTGCACCCACTTTCAATTTTAATTTATGACATGGCATTCCTGAAGGAGTAATACTATTAAGAAATTCGATGGGACAATTTTCCTTTTCAGCATCATCTGTGGAATCAATAGAATCATCACTCACATATGTATGAAAATCACCATCAAGTATATCCAGATTTTCTTCATTTAATTTTTGAACATGCTCATTTTTTGCACATTTAGATATATTTTTAATAGTATCTATAGCAGTGGTTCTCAACCTTGGATGCATATTAGAATCACCTGGGAATCTTTTTAAAATCCTGATTCCTGGGCCTCATCCTCTGGAAATTGTTTATTTGTTATGGGGTGGGGCCACAACATCAGTAACAAAGAAACAGAATTAAAACTTTATTGTGGGGAGCCGCTACAGTGTTTTGGACAGGTTCAAGCCTTGGACTGAGGAGAGGGCACAGTCCTCTCATTGCCACGTGCAAGTCCCAGCTTGGAGGGCAGGGTCCTCCCAGCACAATTATAGCCAACAGCTGTAGTTGTAAGCTTGAATCTGTGGTCCGAACACATGGCCCTACATGCCTGAGTGATGTAGGCTTGATAGAGTTCAGGTGCATGTAGTTGAGTAGGATTGAAACCCAGGAGAATGTTGTAAACAACTTGGTCATGCCCTTACTTTGCCTCGTAGCATCTGATGTAAAATAAAGGCATGGTTGTGGGCATGGTTGCTGTCTCTCAGAGAAGCAGCGTCCCACCAAGACCTGGCTTTCATTCTCTTGTCTGTCTTTTCTAAGCCTTTCAGCTGCACCCACTCAGGTTCACCCCTGGCCATGCTGGCACAGCACACTTTAGAAAGATATGCCTCCACACTCCCAGGGCGGGTTCCTGCCTCAAACCCCGCCCTTACAGGAAACAGCTCCGGGAAACAGCTCAGGGGAGGGCGCAGCCATTGCTAAGACAACCCCTGCAGGACTGACTTCCTCCGCTTAGTTGCGGCGGTTTGGGTCGTGATGAAAACCACCCATGGTTTTTATATAAGTAGATTATTTAAAATATTCAGGTGCTATAATTATTAATTTTATGTGTCAACTTTGAATGGTCCAAGGGGTGCCTAGTTCAAACATTATTTTTGCATGTGCCTGTGAGAGTGTTTCCAGATGAGATTAGCATTTGAGTCAGTGGACTCAATAAAATAGATATCCTCGCCAAAGTCAGTGGACATCGATCAATTCATTGAGGGCCTGAATGAAACAAATAGGTTGGGAAAGGAGAAATGTGCCCATTCTTGCTTTCTGCCTGCCTACTTGAGCTGGGACACTGGTTTCTGCAGTTGGGATTACTATTGGCTCCCTTTGATCAGGACTTTGGACGTGAGCTGGAATGACACCAGTGGCTTTTCTGGGTCTGCAACTTGAGGACAGTAGATCATGGGACTTCTCAGTGCTTTAATTGCATGAACCAATTCCTCATAATAAATCTCTTTCTGTATATATATCCTATTGATTGGGTTTCTCTACCTAATTCAAGTCTCACATCATTCAGAAAGTTAGCCTTGACCGTTTTACAAGTTTCATGTTTCTCACTTTGGTTTTCTTACAGATCTATAACTATCGCTAACTCTGAAACTCTATCTATAACTCTCTGACCATCAGGCATTGTGCCTCTTTCTTGGCTGTAGGAGGAACCAGTTGCAACCATTTATCCTTCACCTTAAAAGGGATATAAATAAAAGTAGTGATACAATTGTTTACTAAGATTCAGTTAATTTTTTGAAAAACTTTTTAATTACATATGTCTGAAAATAATTCAATGTGCACATATCACATAGGCTTGGCAAATTTAAAATCTATATCTATTTCTTTTTAAAACGCTCATAAATTGAATGTTTCTAACTTTAAATTGGAAAACACTAAATGAAGACAACTCGACATTTTAGTCATTATCAGACTGAAATTATGGCATAAGTGAGGAGAAAAATATGTCTGCTTCATCAGGGCACATTCTGTTCATGTCGAAGAGTTACAGTAGTTGTTTTCCAAAGCTGATGTGAAAGACAGAAAATAGGGTTAAGTGTTGTGACATAAATGGGTTGGGAATTTATAAAGTGGAAGTGACATTCAGTTTTAGAATTTCTTTAGAGCACCTTTTCTGCTCTGTGTGTGTAGGATTTTATTTGAATTCAGCTACCTCAGATGTATTCATCTTTTAAATTCATGTTTTGAAGAATATTTTTCATTATTTTGTAACATTTTTCTATTCCTACCTAATCTTAGGGCCTATGTAAAATATACACATAAGACAATGTGTAGTACCTGTGTGATCACTTATAAGCTAAAGCTACTAAAGCTAACGTTTCCCACAATGGCAATGACTACAAAATTTAGAGTCATGCCAAATTGAGTTTCTGTCCTGGCTGTGTCACTTACTAATTGTGTGATCATTAACAAGATTTTAACTTCTGAAGTCCCCACTACCTCATTTGAAAAGCAGAAGCAATAATAATAACTACATCAGCTAGTATGAGGATTAAATAAGATGACAGGCACCTGGAAGTCATTTCGTGCCCAGCACAATTTCTATTTATTATTAATGTTATGTGGCTCCTCTAACATCTGTACTGTTGCCTCATATATTTGCTTCTCAAAATTAAAAGTGTAGGTAGCATTTTTTGTTGTTGCCATTTCAAATAATTGTTTGGGGATTAATCTTGATCTATATAAACATTGAGAAATGATTTTCACAAAGAATGTACTTTAAATATCTGTCACTTAATGGTACATATAATATGACTGCTGTATGCAGGCAAGTCTATTCTTCTGGAATGTGTATAAATAAATAAGGAAATATAGCCTCTGTTCTAGCAGAATGTTTTAATTCATGTATATGCAAGTTTTAATATATTCAAAATATTAGTTCTTATTTTGACATATAAATATTGAAACAAAACAAAAATGGAGTATTAAGTTATAAAATTTTGCATAATATGAAAACTAAAATAATTTGATATGCTATTCATATACAAAGTACTGCACTACTAATTTGGGGACATGACGGGAACAAGCCCACAGGAAAAAATGAAAAAAAGTAAAATGATATGCCTCTTTTGAAAAGTCAAAAGAAATTACTTGTTATTTAGAAGTGTGAATATTGATCAAGTAAAAGTTTAATCCATCAAACTGTTTTACATAATTCAGCCAATATTTATCTTCCAATATTGTCCCTTCCTAACTAAGTTAAATCTTTTTCCTTCCTTTCTGGATGAACATAGAATGGCCACATCAGGTCAATTAGAGATTGAATTCAGTCACAATTCTATAATAACATTTTACAATTCTTTCATCATATTTTTCAAATATTTCAAAACATTTAATTCCCAATAATACTTTATAATTGTATACAAAGTAAGGCAAAATATCCTTTAAAAAAAAAAAAAAAAAAAAGGATGAAACTGTGCACTGAAAGGTCGCCAGTTCCCTGTCAGGGCACATGCCCAGGTTGTGAGTTTTGTCCCTGGTCAGAGTGTGTACAGAAGGCAACCCATCGATGTTTCCCTTTCACACTGATATTTTTCTCTCTTCTCCTTTCCTCTCTTTTTAAAATCAATAAAAAGTATTTTTTGAAGAAGAATAAAATATTTGTTTCAATGCCCAGTACAATACAGAGTGCATAGGATGCATTTTGTGAACTTTACTCATCAACAGATATTAATTGGACACACAGTGGTCCAGATTTCATGCCAAATAATAGAAATAGACTTATGAAAAACACAGACATGGTTTCTATATTCATGAACCTACGCATTTGCATACCTTGAGGTATTAAATGAACAGTTCCAGGCAATATTTTTTCCAGTCTCATTAGCTTCCTTCAAACACTCTACATTTTTATCAACACATAATAATGATTAATTAACATAATTTACATAACAAAATAAATATTAATATGTAGAAAGGAAATGTGAGTCAACTGAGTAAATTATGATTGGGACGTAGAGCTTTGGTTTAGTACTGGAGATCAACTACATGGAACACATAGCATGATGTGGCTGAAAGTTTTACAATAATTTACTAATTACTACAAATTTGGAAACTTAAGGTATTCTGATACAGTAATGATTAAGTTTCTGCTTGCATAGATATAGCCTAGTCCCGTTGATATGTAAAACTAATCATTACAGAGTCACAGAAGGGATAAGCAGTAAAACGCATGAGTTTGAGTCATGTGTCAGGATTGGTGTATAAAATCTTGGACTGTATAGTTATACTAGAGGCCCAGTGCATAAAATTCGTGCACTGGAGGTTTGGTCCCTCAGCTCGGCCTGTGCCTTCTTGCAGTCCGGGACCCCTTGGGGGATGTCCAGGATCCCTTGCTCCTTACCGCCCACCTGCTTGCTGCTCCTTACTGCTCAGCTCACTGCGTCTTTCCCCTGGTGGGGAGGGACAGTGGGAGGGCTCCAGGGCATGTCGGGCCCTTCTTGCTCAGTCCCGATCACCAGACCTCAGCAGCAAGCTAACCTAACAGTTGGATCATCTGCCCCCTGGTGGTCAGTGCACGCCATAGCAACTGGTTGACCAGTCGACTGTCTGCCCCTGGTGGTCAGTGCACATCATAGCAAGCGGTTGAGCAACCTTAGCATATCATTAGCATATAGCACTTTGATTGGTTGAACGGCCGACTGGCCAACCAGACACTTAGCATATTAGGTTTTTATTATATAAGATTACTTCAGTCAAGGTCATTGACCTCTGGGTTTGTTTTTTAAAAATGGTGTTGACAATTATATACTCTTATACTTGTTTTTATTTTAAATGAACACATTTGGTTATCTAACTAAAATAATTAAACTAATTAATTTATAATTTTGAAATATATTTTTGTAATTAAAACTCTGTAACTGATTTGTACCTATGGTCATAAGGTTGTAATAAGTCCCGGGCTAGTCCTTTAATTATAAACAACTAAATAAGTGGATTGGGGTGGGGTGGGGGAGCAAAAAGTAAAAGCTTTTACTCGTGACACAACAGACAGCTCAGAACCATGATCTGCGAGATAAGAATGCTACATGAGATAAGCTACATGATTACTCTGACTCTGCCAGAGACTTTTCTAAACCACAGCCTACATGTGAGGACAGGTGCAGCACATAGAATATGTGAGACTTCTTAAGCTGAGATCAGAGTTTTGAGTTATTACGATGTCAAAACATTGCAAGACAAAGTACTGGAGAAGAGGCAGCTAACCAGAGACAAAGGTTTATAAATAAATAAGTGCCTTCCCTTAAGTGCTGGGCTAAATCTCATGCATTCCTACTCCTTGCATGAAAGTAGAGAAAAACAACAACTATTCAGAAAATCACAACTATTGGCATAAGAGCTAGTATGTATCCAGGGATTGTGAGATAGTATCTCTGGAACTCATAACAAGCTAGAATATAATTGGGTTGAAAATAATCAGAATAAAGAGAAACACTGAACGTCCTGGCAAACAGCAGGGAACTCAAAACTCAGCACAGACCACAGAAAGCTCTCAACATAGTGTTAGGGCTAACCTAGACCAAAAGGAAACACTACATACAAGTAAACACCACGTATGTAATGAACTCTAAAATAATCCTCAAAAAGATAACTAATTTTCAAGTAAATTGACTTTATCCTATGATAAAACTCAGCACTTCTGTCTCTCAACTGCATAATATCCATAGTATTTGGTGTACAATTTAAAATTGTGAAACATAAAAACAAACAAGAACATGTGACACATAAAACGGAAATATTTTTCAAAAGTAACAGAGCCAGAAATCAATAAAAAGTTAAAATAGGAAGCAAGAACTTTAAAGCAGTTATTATTAAAATGATTAAAGAAAAGATAAACATGTTGAGAGACAAGGATATCAGTAGATGGAACCTATAAAAAGTAATCAAAAGAGTATCCTGTGTAAAATATAAACTCTTTATTTATTTTAATTTTTAAAAATCACTGAATGGGACCTAGCCATTTGGCTCAGTGGATAGAGCATTGACCTGTGGAGTAAAGGGTCCCAGGTTCAATTCTGGTCAAGGGCACAAACCCAGGTTGTAAGCTCAATCCCTAGTAGGGGGCATACAGGAGGCAGCCGATCAATGATTCTCTTTCATCACTGATGTTTCTATCTCTCTCTCCTTCTCCCTTTCTCTCTGATAGCAATAAAAATAAAAAAATCACTGGATGGGACTAGTAGCATATTAGACAGTGTATAAGAAAACAACTATGGGGGATAAGGACACATATGTAATACCTTAATCAATAAAGAAATTTTAAAAAATTAATTAATTAATTTTAAAAAGAAAACAACTAACCTGATGGCAGGGAAACAGCAATTATAGAAAATTAAGCAGAGTTTGAAAAAAAAATGGAAGGAATGAACAGAACTTCATTGACTTATGGGGAAATATCATGTGATAACATGTAATTTTAGCCACAGGATGTATGTGAACAGAACAAATTTTCAGAAATTCATTGAAAATGTTCCAATTTTTTGACAACTCTAAACCCACATATTCAAGGAAGTCAACAAACCCCAAGAAGTATGAATATAATCACTCAATAGAAAATTATAATGAAACGGCCAACAACCGCCAGGCTGGTGTGGCACGATGATTGAGCATCAACCTATGATCCAGGAGGTCATGGTTTGATTCCTGGTTAGGGCACATGCCCAGGTTGTGGGCTTATTCCCCAGTAGAGCGAATTCAGGAGGCAGACGATCAATGATTCTCTATAATTGATGTTTTTCTCTCCCTTTCCCTTCCTCTCTGATATCAAGAAAAATATATATTTTAAAAAAGGCTGACACCAATGATATAAATCACACCTTAAAAACAGAAGAATGAAAATATAGGTCATCAAGTTAACAATTACAAGAAACAAATTTTCATGGAAACTATATAAGCCAAAAGGAAGTGAAATGGTAGTCTTAAGAAGCTGATAGAAAACAAAACAAAGACACAACAAACTAGTCAACCTAGAGTTATATTTCAAGTATAAATATTGTTCATATTAAAAGCAAACTATGTACATTTTCAGACAAATAATGATTAAAAACATATATTGTTAGCTGTATAGTGCATTATACTGTTTAAAAAGTTTTCTATGTGTAAATGAAAGATTCAGACAAAATTGAGGCATACACAAAAATACGGAAAACACCAGAAATGATAAATATGTCAGTAGTATATAAATACTGTGTCCAGTGTTTATTTATGAAGACAATGTGTACAATACAATATAAAATAATAATAAATGAAGAGGACAGGAAGAAAGTTTTAGAAGTGATTAATATGTTTTTGCATAGATTATGGTGATGGCTTCATAGGTTTATATTTATTTTCAAGCTCATTAAGTTGTATACAATAAATATGAACAGTTTTTGTATGCCAGTTGTACTTAATATAATGTCTTTTTAAATTTAAAACCTATGACAATAGCACAAAGGATGAGAATAAGCATTAGCTTCATAGAATTGCTATGGAATAAGCATTAGCTTCGAAGAATTGCTATTGTAGAAATAAAAATTGACATTGAGTTTTAGGACATTATTGTAATTTCCTGTGCTATAAGACACAGAGGTTTGAAGTATTGTTAATACAAGTTTGCATTTACTCTGCTGGTCAGAGTTCTAGTAATTTCCCTTAATTATAAAAAAGTCTTTATGTTTAGAGCATAATGTACATAAGGACAAAGCAAAACGTTAGCAATTAATCCTTAAGTAGGAAGCCATGTGGGTAGAATGCAGCGCCAATTATTCTACACTAATTCAAATCCCACAAAGGGGCACTATCATCAAGAGGCTCCAAATAACTGGCTTCAAACATAATTAAAATTAGTACAAGCTGTACTGCCTTTGGAGCCCAGTGTGAGCTGCATGGACCATTTTAGACAAATGCTTAGCCTAATCCCACACCAACTGCAAATTATGAACTTTTTCTTATTAAACTCTATTAAACTGTGGCTTGAATTTCTAGTGAGAAATTCTAGCATTATTATAATTAAATTATTAAAGAAATGGCATACTGGTATAGAAAAGATAAAAACGTTTGCTGAGATTATCAATGATATGTTTTCCATAATAATCTCTCATCAGAGATGGTCTGAGACTTTTGATGAAAATTAGGGTTCATCCACTATCTCCCCTTAAGAAAATACTTGGTTCTACCTTATTTATGAGATAACTTTTTTATTTCAGATTTCAAGAGTAGAACTTATTCACTCCAAACACACACTACAGATATGATTTCTTCAATTAGTAACACAATATTTAACATATAAAGTTAAAATAAGATTTCTATGAAATTATGCCTGGGTAAATATTATATAATATTAGAGGCCCGGTGCACAAAAATTTGTGCACTCAGGGGGGTCCCTCAGCCTGGCCTGTACGCTCTCGCAGTCTGGAACCCCTTGGGGGATGACCACTTGCTGGTTTAGGCCCACTCACTGGGGAATTGGGCCTAAGCTGGCAGTCAGACATCACTCTGGCATCCTGGGAGCACTCGGGGGATGTCCACTTGCCAGCAGGGAGCAGGCCTATGCTGCAGTCGGACATCCTTAGCGCTGCTGAGGAGGCGGGAGAGGCTCCTACTACCACCGCTGTACTGGCAGCAATCAGCCTGGCTTGTGGCTGAGCAGAGGTCCCCCTATGGGAGCGCACTGACCACCAGGGGGCAGCTCCTCCATTGAGCTTCTGCCCCCTGGTAATCAGTGTGTGTCATAGTGACCAGTCATTCTCAGTCTTTCTGCTGTTAGGGTCAGTTTGCATATTACCGTTTTATTATATAGGATAGAGGCCTCGTGCATGGGTGGGGGTTGGCTGGTTTGCCCTGAAGGGTGTCCCAGATCTGGGTGGGGGCCCTGCTGTGGTGCCTGGCCAGCCTGGGTGAGGGGCTGATGGGTGTTTGCAGGCTGGTCACACCCACCTCAGAGTGGGGGTCCCCATTGGGGTGCCTGGCCAGCCTGGGTGAGGGGCTGATGGCTGTTTGCAGGCTGGTCAAGCCCCTTCCAGTTGGGACCCTCACCCCATGGAGGTTTGGCCAGCCTGGGTGAGGGGCTGATGGCTGTTTTCAGGCTGGCCACACCCCCTTTAGGGTGAGGGGTCCCCACTGGGGTGCCTGGCCAGTCTGGATGAGGGGCTGAGGGCCATTTTCAGGCTGGCCAAGCCCCCCGGTGACAGAAGCTCCCAGCCTCTCCTTTTTTTTTTTTTTTTTTTAATTCTGGGATTTATTTACTTTCTATAATTGAAACATTTTTGCCTTCAGTGGAGCTCAGAGCCAGCTCCTGCTTGCTCCAGCTCCATGACCATGGCTGGCTGAAAGCAGGTAGCTGGGGTTTATTTATCTTCTATATTTGAAACTAGGTTGCCTTCAGTGGAGCTCAGAACCAGCTGGGAAGCTTGGCTTCCTCCATCACTGAAGCAACCAAGCCTCCTGCTCACTTTAGCATCGTGGCTGCTGGCCGCCATCTTGGTTGGGTTAATTTGCATGTAGTCGCTCTGATTGGCTGGTGGGTGTGGCTTAAGGTGTAGCAAAGGTATGGTCAATTTGCATGTTTGTCTTTTATTAGATTAGATGTACATATATTATATGTGACAAAAATTTTAAGAAACAGAGGTGAAGATTGAGAGAATAGTATGCAGAAAGGACATATTTAAGTGTATATTTGGTTACTTAAAAACTAATAAGAGAAAAATGAATCAAGAATATAATCATTGCTTTAATGTTTCTCATTTCTAAAATTGTTGGTCATTGTGTTAGACTTTTAGTGTACTGCAAATTGGGTTGGCATAACAACAGAAATTTTTCTATCACAATTGAGTATGTTAGATGTACAAAATCAAGGTATCAGCAAAGGTCATACTATCTCTTAGAGTCCACAGAATAATATTCCCCATGCTTTTCTTTTAGCTTCTGGTGGCTACTGGCAATGCGTGGGATTCCTCATCTTCTAATTTTATCATTCCTATTTCTTCCTCCATTTCACATGGTCATCTTTAGTGTGTGTGTGTCCAGATTTTCCTCTTTTTGTAAGGACACCAATCATAATGGATTTAGGTCACACTCTAATCTAGTATGACCTCATCTTAACTTGATTATATCAGCAGAAACCCTATTTTCAAATAAGGTATCATTTACAGGTTCCATAAATTTTTTTAGGGATAATATTCAACCAGGACAATTGTAAACAATAAAGACACACAATTTCAATGACATCTCCTATTAAAATAGCAATTTTCAACTGGTATGCCACAGAGACACATTGGTGTGCTACAAGAAGTTTTGAAAACATGCAATGCTTTACTATTTAGTCAATAGTAACAGGCAATACCTGACTATTTAGTTAGGGGCACTGACCTCTTTTCCCTTAGATTTTCAAATTAAAAAAATGACAACAGGCAGCACAATAGCTATTTGGTGTGAATGAATCAAAGTTATACTTATTTTTCTTATTAAATTAGTAAAAATATATTTTTGGTGTGCTACTGAATTTTAGTAATTACTATTTGTGTACCATGAGACTAAAAAGGTTGAAAACTCTCTGCTTTAGAGAATCAATTTTATTCAGGTATATAAAACTCAGTCATTTACTCATTTATTTAATTGTTCATTCACTAACACTGGAGAATGCCCAGAGTGATAGTCACTCTGGTAAGCTTCTGCTGATCAAAATAAAAATAAAGAAGAAAAAAAGGAAAGAGAAAATAAAGACAAAAGATAAATAAGACAAATACACAATATATTATTATTTTAAATCTTTAAATATCTCCTTTGGCTTTAAAAATGGATCTCATGCAAGTTGCTAAACATTGGATGTTCTATGACAATAATGTGATTTCTACATAGAAGGTGTCCCATGCAGGGCTCTCTCATTCCATATGAGTCACTTCATTCCCAAATGTCAGCTTCTTGGTTTCTGCCAGTGAAAAAGGAACAAGGAGAGCAATAACATTCGAATCCTAGTGACAACTGACGATTTGTTGACTTTAGGATTATATCGGGCTAGAAAAACAATATTACTTAAAATTGTTTCTAAAACATAATACCACTATACCACATACCCCCAAAACAGGAACAATATAAAAGAAGTAAAGAAATATCAAACTATATTACCTACTAAGTTTTCAACCTCAAATTCTAACATGGAATTATATAGAGCTAATAAGGCAATTTCTAACCCTTCATATAATGATTATCTAAATATATTGTGAAAATCACTGTATTTGAATGATCTGCAATGACCACTAAACATAGGCATTTTTTGGCCTAAGACTACAAATTTATTGTTTCAGAATCTTTGCTGATGAGTATAAGAATTTGTATTTAAGCTAGTTCTCTAACAGATTCTCACTATAAGTTTAAGAACTACTGCTATAGCCTATACATAACATTAATAAAAAATAAAATAAATCCTCCAACAAGACATGTTTTAGTGTGAAAAATGGAAAGGGGCAAAGGAGATTAAGAAAGAACAATTAAAATAGTGTTTGAACAACTGCAACCTATATTCTTCCCCAGCTTAATACATAACTTTCTCATATATAAATGCAAAAGGAGATTAATCCTGTATATAAATATTGTCAAATAACAAGTAGAAAAGTATCAGCTAGTCTCAGACTAATAAACCAATAAATCCCACAAATCAATTTGGGAAAGGTGAAAATCATGTTCTGACAATTGGGAGAAAAATTTATTATTGAGCTGCTCTGCATCATAGGTAAGAATATGTCCCTGAGGGGCTATGACTGCTTAATATTGAGATACTACAATATCATCTCATGATACCCTAGGCGTGAGCCCAGGAAATGACTCCACTTCTAAATTAAGGCCCATTGGTACAGACAAACTTTTCTTTATTTTTTAAACAAGGGCAACAGCAGTTTTCTATTTATGAATTGGTTTGTGATAATACTTTACAGGATATATAATATAGATATCAGTCTTTTAAATTAATTATGTAATGTATTTACAAATTCTGTAATAGTAATTTTTATTTGCTGGTAGTTATCAACTGTTTTACCCTTGATCTCTTCCATTGCACTTTTTTCTACAAATACATTTTTAAAAATACAAGAGTTTGTAACATAAACAAATTGTTAGATCTGGGTGATATTAACTCTTCTCAAAGAATAAAGCTTCTTGAGAGAATTAATATGTAGGGATAAGGGGATGGACAGAACAAATGAGAGGTAAGTAACTAGAAAATGACATAGTTATTTATTAGATCTAATGACTGCCTTCTTTTTTTGAGTTGAATATCCTCAAAAAAT
The DNA here is from genome assembly GCF_963259705.1 of Myotis daubentonii. Lineage (NCBI taxonomy): Eukaryota > Metazoa > Chordata > Mammalia > Chiroptera > Vespertilionidae > Myotis > Myotis daubentonii. The sequence goes on from NC_081841.1 coordinate 171,480,192, forward strand.
TTAAATGGATAATATATTCTGTTTACAAACAAACAAGCTTGAACCTCCTACTTCAAATTTATGAGCCATCAAGCTCTCTACACATACCTTCGTGCCCAGAATTTTTTTCTTCTTGATGAATTATGAAAATAACTTTAATAAATCATAATATAGGCTGTTAGGATCAGAATATATGACAGGTTTGGTACATAAAATATAATTCAAGAAATTTAATCTACTTTAAGCTAAATGATTACAATCACTTCCTGATTTATATGTGGGGTTTTACTTTGGTCTACAGAATTGAAAAGATATTAAACTATATCAAATATTAAATGATTTTAGGTAATATTTAAATATATTTAATGATATTTATAAAATGTTATTTCAAAACAGTACCCCAGATTTCTGTATTGTTAGTATATTTTCTTCCAAGAAAAGCTTTTATAGAAGTGTAATGTAAGCAATTACAAATTTGTTACTATTTTTTGGATGGACTAAAGGAAAAAAATTGCTAATTTCCATCTCCTTTGAGGCATACCGTTCAGTAATTCAGGATCTGAGAAGAACAACTTGAAAACTAATACTCTAAAATAAATTAAACACAGATTGTAAATATGTATTATGACTGTGTAGTTATTCTATAAAAATATGTATGAATGTATGTCTATCAGAAATATATAACTGTATAGAATATAAGTCCTAATAGGATTAGGGGATTTGATCAGATTTATTATTATAAAACCAAAATTTGACATACCAAAGCCTCCCCATGAGTCCAGGCCACAAAAATGTATATTACTATACATTCACAGATAAGAATATTAAAGCAGTATTCTTTTACTCCGCCCCTAACATGCACTCTGAATTCCTGGTGTGCCAGATGGGGCTGAGTTGAAGGTTTCTCTTGCTTAGGGTCAAAGCCAGCTCTAGTGCTTTCTTCTCCTTTTGCCAGTAGCACCACATCCATGTGACAGTGACTGCAACTTTAGTTGCAAAGGGACATGTGCTCAATGACTGCTCTAAAGGAAATCAAAAGAGGAATTGGAGACTCATCTTCAGCTCAGAGAAGGGCAGACCTAAGATAACCACTGTAGGTTTTCTAAATAAGAATAGCTTTCAAGGAATAGTAGGCATGATCTTTTTAAAGAGTACACCCTTTTGGGAACAAGAGAGTAAAAGAAATACTCTTTGACAAGGACCCATAAATGTCACCTAAAGTTCAAATCTTGAATTTCATTTACTCTAAATAGTATTTCTTTTTGTGGGAGTGATGTTGAGGTGGGGCTATGATGGTGAGCAGTTCCCTAAAAGCAGATTATTACCACATAAAACGCTGCCTCATAGATTATATGATTTAATTTTTATTTATAACTGCAAGTTTGAGATTGTAAATCATATTTTCATATAAGAAATAGGCAGATAAGCAGCTTGCTTAAATTTCATAACACTGGCCTTAAAATAAGTTTTAATCCCTGAAAAAATAGTTTAAGTAGAAAATGTAATTTCAAGTCTTCACTTTGTTTTATATCTTTTTATTATAATTAGAGTTAAATATAAAATGCATACTGAAAAAAATGCATAAATAAAACCATATGGCTCAATAAACTTTCAGGACATGAACCACAACCAATATCAAGAAATAGAACAACTTTAAAATAGCCAGCCACCCTCAGGCCTCCTTTTCATCAACCTAACACCTCCGCCCAAATGTATACAGACATAGATTAGTCTGCCTGACTTTGAACATTGAGATTGATATAGTTTGTATTTATGTCTGGCTATTTTTCTCAAATTATATTTTTAAAACATTGCTCTGTATATGATTATAGCAGTACTTTATTCATTTCATTCCTGTACAGCAGCAATTTTCAACCTTTTATTATCTCATGGCACACATAGAGTAATTACAAAATTCAGCTACACACCAAAACATATATGATATTTTTTGCCAGTCTGACATAAAACATAGGTATAATTTTTATTGATTTTAAAAAAATGAATAATAGCAATTACCTACCCTTTTTGCTACAAAATAACTTTTTTAAAAATCAGGTGCCTAATGGGGAGATAAGGACACGTATGTAATACCTTAATCAATAAAGAAAAAAAGAAAAAATAGGGATTTTTAAGCATCTATGCCTTTCATAGGAGAATTACATATAATAATACTCAATAGAAGAAGCATAGAATACCAAGGATGCTATACAACCAATATAATCCAATTTCAAATTAAGAATATATAGAAAGCACTTGAATATTGGTTTTTAAATGATTACAAAATTTATACATTCATTCCATTTATTTTCAGCTTTATTGAGGTATAGTTGACAAATGCCTTGCCCTCACCCGTTGGTTGGGAATCATTCTGTGCACTAAAGGGTTGCCTGTTAAATTCCCGATCAAGGGCACATATCTTGGTTGTGGGCTCAGTCCCTGGTAGGGGGACTGCAGGAGGCAGCCCATCAATTTCACCCTCTCACATCGATATTTTTCTCACTCCCTCTCCCTTCTTCTCTAACAAAAACTCAATAAACTATCTTTGAAAAAAAATCAGGTGCCTATACTTGTTTAAAAGGACTTCTGGTACCTAGAATTAATTAGATACAAACTTATTATGTGATGTGACCAATAAGATGCAACTCTATTATATGCCTTATATGTTTATGACACAGGGCAACTACTGCTGTGTTGGTTGTTGTCACTTTTTGATTTGGCAATGTAAGGGGAAAAAGGTCAGTGTCCTTGACATGATAGTCAGATATTGCATTTTTTAAAAATTATTGCAGCACACAAGTTGAAAGTCACTGCTATAAAGTATTCCATTAATACAACATAGTTAATTCATTAGTCCTCTACTGATGGAAACACGTATTATTTGCAGTCTGAATAACTATAAATAATGCAAAATTTATAGTTCATCTTTTGCTAAATATATGTATATATTTCTGTTGAGAATATGTCTAGGAGTGAAATATGTATTTCATAGGTTATACGTATGGTTAGCTTTCATAGATAATGTTAAACCAATTTCCAAGTGATTGTAACAATATACACATTCCCACCAGCTCTACTCAGAGCTTACATACCCCTGATTCAGTAAGATTGGGACAATTATCCTAAACTTTGTGTATGAATCAATTCATGGTAATGCATTTAACATGCAGTGTCCATCCCAACAAATCAAATCAATGTTATTGGGGAAATGACAAATAATCTGCACTTTTAAAACAAAATTTCATACGCTTCTGATGAATGTGATTTGAGAAAAATGTGTACAAAACCTCTAAGTTAAAAAGTTTTGAAATTAGTGTCCTATATCAGAAATCTAGAACCTGAAATACATTATAGATATTTAAAAAAAGACATAATCCTACCAATTTTCACACCAACATAAAATTTAGTATATTACTATGGAGGTACTTCCATAGATTAGTGGGTCTCCTTGATCAAGAAGAGTGGGTTCAATAGGAAAATTAAATAAATTTATAGATTCACCAGAATTTAGAACCTCATGGTTATTCTTTCAAAAAAAGACCATGAGACTTGGTGTCTGTCTCAATGGCTCATATCTGATTATGATTTTATCTAAAATCTTCTCTCTTCTGCATTAATTTTTTTTTGCTCTTTTTGCAATTTGTTTCCTTGAGGCATGTGACAGAGACATTTAGTCACTATGCGAGGTTTATCCCATGTTCTGAACTCTTTTAATTAAATCAGTGCCTTAAATGACAGTGTACCTCCTCTGTCCCCCTCTCTTTCTTCTGTAGCATCCTTGAAGGCCACATGTTCCAGATGGTGGAACACAAGTGAGCAGACCTTCTGGAAGCATAAAATACTGGCATAGAGGACCCTGTCAACAATGAGGGTGTAAAATAAGTGTAGAATTCACTTTAAATAGTGGTTGGGACAAATAAAAAATCTGAGATATATATATATCATTAAATTTGTATGTGTGAGAAACTGATATAGAAAATAAGAAATGTGTTCATATAAATTATGTGAGAGCAAAATACTGTTATTTTGCTGCTTATGTTATCTTATGTTAATCAAAACCCCAATTAACTTTTAACTATAAGGGAAGATATTGATAAAATAAGGTTAATAGTATGTATTGATTGCTATTGGTATACTTAGAAAATATTAGAAGACAATGATGGGCTCATGAAAGAACTGGCTAGCCTGTAAGAAGAAATGAAATATAATAGGTTGCAGAATTTGAGTGCCTTGCAGAGTTGCAAATGCTGTTTTTAGTAAAGGATGAGTTGAGAAAGTCTTTCATTGGCAATGATTGATTTAATCTGAATGGTCCGTGTACTAGTAACACATTAGTTTAAGGCACAAATGAGCACCCAATATTAAAATAAGTATTGTCAATGCTTTGATAGAATATCTGGCTCTGACTCCGTTACAACAAAGGTGCCACAGAATCAAATATGAAACTGGAGAACAGGTGGTAAGATCCTTGCATGTCCTATTCCTATCAAGAATCACATTTTTAATTTTCAGTGGTATAGTCAGACACATCCTTTTAAATTTCTTCAAAAATGTTGCAATTTTTGGAGATAAAACTTCTACAAGAACATTTCTCACATCTACATTACAGTTCTGCCACTACTGTCTGGCAGCATGAGGAGATGTCCCTCAAGATTTCTGTCCTCCTGGTGTCAATGTCCTACATAATCCCCAAATCTGTAAAGATGATGAATTTCACTCCATGATTAGGCTACGTTAGAGGGCACAGTTGGTCCCAAGATAGGAAGATTATCTGGGTTGGCCTCATCAAATTACATAAGTCCTTTAAAGTCAGAGTGTTGTTCCTGGCTAGAGGGAAAAATGAAAATCTGATAGACAAACTGCAGCTGGCCTGCAAGAAAGCAAACATCCATGCTGTGAACTGCCAATGGAGAGGGATGCCCTTTAGAAGCTGAGACTGATCTCAGCACACAGCAAAAAAAGGGCGACTTCAACCCCACAAGGGCAAAGAAATGAACGTCCAACAATCTGAATGAAATGGAAGAGTTATTTTGCTTCTTAATAAAATTTAAAGCACTAAACTAGATGTCATATTATATGTGAATCTAAGCTTGATTAAAGACAAATAAATGCCTACATACTAGTATAAATGACTAGTATAGACTGGTAAATGACTAGTATGGACATACTAGTATAGATTCTATCTGATCACTAAGAAGATGGTGTCTTTTATCCCAAGCAAAACTCTCTCAGCTTTCATAGACCCTATGTCAGGGGTGGGCAAACTTTTTGTGAGTGCATGCCAAAACCAGCAAAATCTCTGACTCAAAATTCTTCTGCGTGCCAACCCTAATTTTTTGAGAACATGTTACGCCTACTTGATATCTCTTAAGGTGTATGTATGTGAAGAAACTTGAAGAAATAATAAAATTCATTCGAGCGACAAAAACATAGTATATGATGATGAAAAATACATTTATTTTTTAATGTATAAATGTTATGTAAAATTATTTATTTATCTAAGATGTACCTACACTGAATTTACCTGAAAAATAAAAAAGTCGATATTAAGAAAAAAACTAAATGGAAGATTATAAGAGAGGGTTTCATGTGCCAGCAAAAGTTACTCGCGTGCCATGTTTGGCACGTGTGTCAGGGGTTGCCCACCACTGCCCTAGGTATTTTAATAGGATGGGGAGTTTTCTTTCAAAGGTGAATATTCTATCATGGTATATAATAAAAACATTCTGAGCTGGAAAACACTATTATGGATACTCATCACTTTAAATATATATATACATATATAATTTTAAAAATAGATTGTAGAGGAAATTGTCAAATTATTTTACATACGTATTAATACACACATAATTTTAATATGTATATTTTTGCATACAGATACATACACACACAAAATTATATGAAAGAGTTTTCTGTAGTTATACAATAGAATGAAGAAATGTTGGGAAAATTTTGTCATTGCATTATCCCAGAAATAATGATGATGTATACATACATAAGCATGTTTATGAGATTGTGTATGTTTGACCTATGTAAAGTCTCTAGAAAAGCATTTAATTAATGATTTATTCTAAATAAAGTCCTCTCCAGTAATTAAGAACAATGAAATTCCTCTTTTATTATTTTATTATTATTTTTAAATTTTAAAAAATTTATTTTAGAGAGACGAAGGAAGAGGGATAAAGAAATAGAAAGATAAATGGTCTGCCTCCTGTACACCCCTTACTGGGGATCCAGACTGCAACTCAGTCATGTGCCCTAACCAAGAATCAAACCGTGACCTCCTGGTTCTTAGGTCAATGCTCAACCACTGAACCATGCCAGCTGAGCTGAAATTCCTCTTCTAATGATTTGTATATTGGTAAAATAGTTTGTCCTTAATTTTTATTTTACCAGAAGTTCGAATAACAAGGCAGTGGATGAGTTGTTTGTTTGTTTGTTTGTTTGTTTGTTTGTTTGTTTGTTTTTGACTGCTAATAGCATACTTTCTATGTACACAGAACATTAAACACTTGATAATTATTTTTACAGACTATCTATATAGATTAGTTTTTTAAAGACAAAAGATAAAATAAATTATAAAGCTCTTTCTTGCTATAGCTTATATGACTGATTTAAAATAGATATTTTAGTAGTGAAGTTGTCTTCAATAAGTGTGCATTGAATTATGTGACATTCTAATTTATTAGAAACAAGAATCTAAAGTTGTATCTCAGGCACCTACCTGGAGGCTCTCTTACAAACCTGAGTTATGTATAAGCAACATTGATCACTTTTGATTAGAAGGAAATCTAGAAAGACAAACAAGAATATCTGGTGAAATATCCTGTGAGAATAAATGCAACATTCACATTTCATGTTATATAATAACGCCAGTGAAGACTAGCTACTTTATGTGCATACATTTGTGTGTATGTATATATATCAGGTGGAAATTAATTAACTATAATGATTTTCACAAAATTAACTGGAATTCATTATCAGAAAAAAAATTCATCACCGTAGGGTAGTATCTAAGTTCCTGGGAAGAATTTATAGTCAAATTTTATTATTAGCACCAGGATATGCTGACATTGAATTATCTGTGCATTTTTCTGCCAAAGATAGACATGCCTCCAAGTGGCAAATGCTGATATGTCTGGATACTCAATGTTTTCTGTTCTTTTATTGATTTTTTACAGAGAGGAAGGGAGAGGGATAGAGCGTTAGAAACATCGATGAGAGAGAAACATCGATCAGCTGCCTCCTGCACACTCCCTGCTGGGGATGTGCCTGCAACCAAGGTACATGCCCTTGACCGGAATCGAACCTGGGACCCTTGAGTCCGCAGTCCGATGCTCTATCCACTGAGCCAAACCGGTTTGGGCCTGTTCTTTGATATATGCAGACTATATCTTTATATCTAAATCCCTAGAACATATGATCATTTATTTTCTAATAGGGGCATTTGTAAATGTGGCTCAGGCAGATGCTTGAGAACTACATTCAAACCAAAGCTTGTCTTTTATTGTTAGTCTTTGGAAAAATACAAGCATACCATGTAAATTAGAACATGCTAGACTACTTAAGAGAGATAGACATTACCATAGCCCTGCCACGGAACAAATTGGCTGACATGTGAGTGACATTCCAAAGGCTAACTAGCCAGCCAACCACCACACATGAACAGCATCATACACCATGACCAGTTATTATTTCATAACCAATGATAGCTTTAAATCATAAAGGATTGTAATCTAACAATTGATTTTCTGTTCCCCAAAATATACACTGCTCCTGCAACTGTGCCCAAATGGAGATATTTCTGAATTAAAATAGAAGAACAAACACAGATAAATATTTCACAATACTGTCTAAGACAATTTCTGATTTAAAGAAACACAAACAAAAAAACAAAAATAAATAAAATAAAACTCTTTCTAATTCATTAAGTACATAAAAGTTAAAAATATGAGATAATGTAAAAAATAAGTAACTTCAAATTACATTAACCAATGTTACCTCAATAAATTTAATTTAAAAATAAATATGTCAAAATAAGTAATGCAATGGTTATTCTGATAAGGGAGAGTCCTCTAACAAATTATTTCAGAACATGAAAGAAAAGAAATGCTAGGTCACAAAGGACTCCAAAATAGGAAAAAATGGTGGAAATGGTGAAGATTCTGTTAAGCCAAAATATTTGTTGATATATAATTCTGAAAATGTCCAATAAGAAAATATTTAAAAGTTAATGGTCAATTAAAGGGCACTGGATTATAGAGCCAGGATAATGAAGGGTTTTTTAAATGATTAGGATATTAGTATTTTCAGTACTTTATCTGATGCAGAACTCCTGCATAAACTATTGATAAGTCAAAAGTGCTAGAGTGTTTTAGAAATATTTTGTTGAATAGTTCTTTGTTATTATTGTTTGTTTGTCTTTTAATATTCTGTGATTAGTAATTGTTAAAACCAAGACATCGGATCCAAAATGGAGTGCTTATGGTAATCCCTAAGTCATTAAACTTTTGTCATATTTTCTCTCTTTTTATTTCTGAAAATGCCTCAGAGCTATACAGGTGAAATGGAAGTTAGAATAAACTGTAGAGCAAATATAAATGCAATAATTAAAATGACTGAGACCTGGGTTTAAATACTGACTTTACCACTTTCTAAATGGCAGTATTAGTTAGATATTACATAACCTTGAATAGCATAACTTTTCTTACTTATAAAGTGTTTATCTCTAAGCTCTTCCATTAAAAGTAATCAATAAGTGTTGTGCTGCTTTCACTTACACTGAGGGAAAGCCACAAAAGCTAGTCAGGGCATCTATGGTTTAAGGAGGCTGAATTCAGTTGCAGCAGTGGAAAAATAGTTAAAAACTTTAAGTTCAGATTTTTTCATTATTGAAGGGAGCCATAAGAGATAAGGTACAAATGACTCAGGAACAATCATTAATGAGGCTTTTATGCTAGATAGGATTTCTCAGTAAATATTTTAATATTTACTGAGCTTTAGGGAACTTTATCTGGCAAGTGGGGGAGCGGATGGATAGAAACAGAGGATAGAGAAAGAGGGAACCGATTAAAACGAATTTGTCATTGTTAAGTAATTAATGATAAGATTACATTTCACATAGTTGAAAAATTTGGGAGGGATTAGTAAATCAGTTAGGGAAGTTCATAGGTAGTTGGGCACTCTTATTGAAAGGCTACTAAGGAATGGACTGGACTAACAGAAGATTCATTATGCAATAAATATTACTTCATAACCACTATTGTTAGACTCTAGGAATGCAAAGAGAGGGATAAATTTACTGAAACTCTCTTCATACCCTCCCTATTTCTAAAAATTAAATTTAGGGCGATATTGTCTAAATTGGCAGATGGCACAAACCCAGAGAGAATAAATAATAAATTAAATACAGCAAGTTGACAAAATTTTCTTAAAAGACTGAAATTTAGTAAAACACATAGTTTAAAAACTGTGCAATTACTGGGTGGAAATAATATGGCTTAAAAACAGTCTATACTAAGTACAACTTAAGGGCTCACCATTCTGATCTGACTGCCAAAACAACAAAAACCTTTTTTGAAACCTTATAGCTACATAGAAAATATTTTTTCTTTGTTTTTCCCAGAAAAAAAAAAAACAAGCAAAATATGAGCAAAGTACATTGTGTTTCTGTGTGTCTGTGTGTGTCAGAGAGAAGGAGAGACAGCGAGAGAGACAGGGGGAGAGAGAGAGAGAGAGACTATCTTCAGTATGGTTCTTAGATTTCAATTGAAATGCTGTACACAGTTCTGAGAGTCATGATTTAACAAGAACATTGTTAAGCTGGATTTCTTCCAAGCAGTAGCAGTTAGGGTAGAGAGAGGAAAGGAAGCCTTGTTATGGAAGTTCTAACAGTAGATTCTCTTTAAGCAGGATAAGATTTCAGACAAATACAATTTTAAAGATATTTAAAAGACTTCCATGACAATTAGGATTTAGTATTTACCTAGGGCTCTGAAGAGTAGATTTATTAGAAAACAGTTGTGGGTGTAATGTCATAAGAGTTTTATAATAATTAGAACTGTCACTTGGATCTAATAGCTTCAGAAGGTCACCTCCAGGGTGAGGATGGTGAAATACTGATTACTGAGTTGCTGAACGGATAATGAATAGCAACTTTGGGGAATGTTAAAGCAGGAGAGGATAAGCTAGTGTAGATAATCTTCAGCTTTCCTTTCCTTCCTGTAAATTTATGGTTTTGTAGAAATGGAATGCTTTTGAAATCAGCAAGATAATTGAAATTAACATTATTTGGTTTATTTTACAACTGCTTATGTTACGCAATGTGTGAATCTCATCATTTGAGCATAAATAGAAAAGGTCTTTGTGGCTTTAAAAATAGGCCCTGAAGAACTTTTCTTTGGATATTAATTAGAGATGTCCTCTTGTTTAACATGTTTAGATAATTTTTAACATCTTAAAGTGTACTGGATGGGCTCTGGCAACTTGGTCAGATTAATTATTAGTATTATCTAGAGGCCAAAAGGGAAAACATTCTGGGCTCAGGTTAAATCCCGGTCAGAGCAAGACAGAAATACATTCTTGTATCTGGCCCAGCAGGCCTGGAGATTCTCAGTTGACTATTTCCAGACAAGGTGAAGTATCTCATCTGTGAAAACAGTGCTTACCTGCAGGCTCTTGACGATGGCCAAGTGAAGGAAGCTGCGGGATGTTAACTTCTCTCCCTGACACAGGAGAACCCTGAAGAAGCACACCTGCTCATCTAATTGCGTCTCCTGCAACACTGGCAACGGTCCACAAGGAACATGAAGTTCTGTTTTCATACTTGTGCTGTATGGGTATTGATAAATTATGCATGTTCTTTGTGTGTGTGCGTGCTTAAACTTGGCCTATGAGTTTCTTACGACAATTTTATTCTTTAACTAAAATTTTGCTTTAAGATCAATATTAAAATAAATGATACAATTCTGTTCTATTGTATAGATGTTATATAGAATTCTATTTTATGAAGTATTATAATTTAACTAGAGGCCCGATGCATGAAATTCGTGTAAGGGCCTCGGCCCTCGCAGCCCAAGCTTTGTCCAGAGGGTCCCCCAGAAAGTTGTTTGGCTATCAGGTCTAATTAGCATACTATGCTTTTATTATTATACTAGTGGCCCAGTGCACAAAATTCGTGCACAGGGGGTGGTGTCCTTCAGCCCGGCCTGCACCCTCTCCAATCTGGGACCCCTCGGGGGGGGGGCCTACACCAAGAGTTGGACATCCCTCTCACAATCTGGGACTTCTGGCTCCTAACCGCTCACCTGCCTGCCTGCCTGCCTGATCACCCCTAACCACTTTGCCTGCCTGCCTGCTCGCCCCCAATTGTCCTCCCTGCTGGCCTGATTGTCCCCAACTGCCCCCCTGCTTGCCTGCTTGTCCCCAACTGTTCCCCCTGCTGGCCTGATTGCCCCCAACTGCCCCCTGCTGGCCTGATCACCCCCAACTACCCTTCCCTCCTGGCCTGATCGCCCTAACTGCCTCTGCCTTTGCCCCACCACCATGCTTTGTCTGGAAGGACGTCTGGAAGGTCTCCTGGTCTCATTAGCATATTATCCTTTTATTAGTATAGGCTAGAGGCCCAATGCATGGAATTCATGCAAGAGTAGGCCTTCCTTTCCTGGCTGCTGGCACCAGCTTCCCTCTGACACCCAGGACCCAGGCTTCCCTCACAGCCCCGGCTTCATCCAGAAAGTCATCCGGAAGGATGTCCAGTCTAATTAGCATAGTATGCTTTTATTATTATAGAAGATGACATTTTCTACTATTAGTGGACAAGTACTTTTTTTGAAGTTTATTTCTACAAACAGCATCACACATCTACTGGAATAAATATTTAACAGATTCCTTAGAAAATAAACTTAAAAGAAAAATTGCAAATATATGTAAATATTTTAAAGGTTAGTAGATATTGCCAATTTACTCTCCAATGTCTTTCTTTCTCAGTAGCAGTTACCAGACTTCCTCAAATGCTTAACATTGGATAGGGAATCCAGTTTAATGTTCAAACTAGTAAAATTGATACCAAGAATATCTGGATTTTTATTGATTTAATAGATAATTTTTAAATTTATCTTTGAGTAGAATATTTAATCTAGTTTTTGGAAGCTTAAGCTATATTTTAAAATCTAGATCTTCCTTTTTATTTCAATACTATTTTTACCAAGAATCAGCATAGATATCATTAGGATTCTTCTCCATTATCTAATTTGATAATTATAGTGACTTAGACATTTAGTTCTATGACATTTAACTGACAAATAATGCTGAAATATCTCTGTATTAATTTACTAAATCCTATGTAGTCATAATTTATTATTTTCTCATGTACTATAGAATTTGAATGGATTACATTTTATATACAAATCTTGCAACTATTTCCATTAGTCAGATTTTTCTGTTTTATTTTTTCTTCTGTTGTCCCTAACTAGCTTCATGTTTATAATAGCACTATAAAGTAATTTCATTTAATATGTTTATTTGTTATATTATCTTAATATATTTAAGTGAGAGAATTACCTATTATTTGAAGAAGTATTAAAATGTGTAGATAAAACTGCCAGACCTAATACATTTATTGCAAGTACCAGGATCAGTATGTGAGGGGAGGTAGAGGTTCTGTCTTCAAATTGAATTTCTTAAATAGTTTTTCACTATTAAGTTTTCTCTTTTTGACTATTAATACTATTCCCCAATTTGTTTGACAATTTTTGCTCACATTTATATTTCCTTTTTTCCCTTGTTTATTCTATAACTGCTATAGCTGTGCAATCAGATTCAATATAGAGGACTTTTAATTTTGTTTAATTATTTACATTTTTAATTATTACTTCTGTTACTCAAGATTTATTTTAGACTATATATGCTTAGTTTCTAAATTTATAGTTTTACTATACTTTTGTTGTACTTGCCTGTTTTTCTATTTAACATTTTTACCCTCAGGGAATATAATTTGTATAACAATTATTTTTCCTTGAGTTCTCCCAAATAGTTTCAAGACTGCACTAGCTTTATATTTGTTACAATCTTAATAAGTTCAAAAAATAATTGCTTGTTACATAAATTTTTTTTAAATATTATCTTTATTGTTGAAAGTATTACAGATGTCCCCTCCCCTATTAACCCCCTACTCCCTACACCTGCCCCCTCCTAGGCCTTCACCATCCTATTGTCTGAGTCCATGTGTTATGCATATCTGCATACAAGTTCTTTGATTAATCTCTTCTTGCCCCCCTACCCACTTCCCTCAGAGAATCATTAGTCTGTTGCATGTTTCCATATCTCTGGACCTATTTTGTTTGTCCATTTATTTTGTTCATTAGATTCTGCATAGAAGTGAGATCATGTTATTTGTCTTTCTCTGACTGGCTTATTTAGCTTAGCATAATACTCTCCAGATTCCTCCAAAGGGTAAGAGATCCTTCTATTTCTTTTTTTAAAGAGTCAGTTACTCAGCACAAGCCAACTCTTTTTTTTTAAGCTTTACTATTTTTTATATTAATTTAAGAGAGAAAAAGACATAAGGGAAGAGAGATAGAAACATCAATGATGAAAAGAGAATCATTGAACTGCTGCCTCCTGCATACCCCGTACTGGGGATTGAGCTGGCAACCCAGGCATATGCTCTGACCAGGAATCAAACAGAGACCTCCTGGTCCATGGTTCAATGCTCAACCACCGAGTTACACCAACTGGGGGAGATCTTTCTTTTTTACACCTGCATAATATTCCACTGTGTAAATATACCACAGCTTTTTTTATCCACTCATCAACTGATGGGTACTTGGGCTGTTTTCAGATCTTAGCTAGCCTATCTAATAAAGAGGGAATATGCTAATCGACCCTCACGCATTGCAAAGATGGTGGCACCCACAGCCAATAAGGAGGGAATATGCTAATTGACTGCCACACCCTCAAAAATGGCAGCACCCACCACCAAAATATGGCAGCGCCCAGTCCCCTCAGCCCCACCAGGGTGTCAAGAGTGTGACAAGGCTGGGCCCACCCCACACGCCTGCCTCCAGAATCCCCCACTTCCCTCAGCCCCCCAGCCACCCAGGGCTGCCAGAGGCTCAGGTACCTAGAGCCAGTCGAGGCTTGCACTGCCGGCAGTGGCAGTACCAGAGGTGTGATGGGGGTGTCGCCTTCCCCTGATTGCCAGGTCACCTCCTGCCCCTGAGGGCTCCCAGACTGTGAGAGGGAGCAGGCCAGGCTGAGGGACCCCGCCTCCAATGCATGAATTTTCATGCACTGGGCCTCTAGTTGTAAATAACACTGCTACGAACATTGGGGTGCATATATCCTTTCTGATTGGTGTTTCAGGATTCTTAGGATATATTCCTAGAAGTGGGATCACCGGGTTAAATGGAAATTCCACTTTTAATTTTTTGAGGAAACTCCATGCTTTCTTTCATAATGGTTCTACCAGTCTGCATTCCCACCAGTAGTGTACTAGGGCTCCTTTTTCTCCACATACTGGCCAGCAATTATTGTTTGTTGATGTATTGATGTTAGTCATTCTGGCAAGTGTCAAGTGGTACCTCAGAGTTGTTTTAATTTGCAACTCTCTGATGAGTAGTGACGTTGAGCATTTTTTCATGTCTCTTGGCCATTTGTATATCCTCTTTGGAGAAGTGTCTATTTAAGTCCTCTGCCCATTTTTTAATTGGATTGTTTGTCTTCCTTTTGTTTAATTGTGTGAGTATTTCATATATTTTGGAAATTAACCCCTTGTCAGATGTATCATTTGCTAATATGTTCTCCTATACAGTGGGTTCCCTTTTCATTTTTATGCTAGTTTCTTTTGCTACACAAAAGCTTTTAAATGCAGTCTAATTTATTTATTTTTCCTTTTTTTCTCTTGCCTTAGGAGTTGTATAAGTAAAAATTCTGCCACATGAGATGCTTGATTTTTTGCTGCCTATGTTTTCTAGGATTTTTATAGTTTCACAGCTTACATTTAAGTCCTTTATCCATTTTGATTTTATTCTTATGTAGAGTGTAAGTTGGTGGTCTGGTGTTATTTTTTTGCATGTACCTGTCCAATTTTCCCAACACCATTTTTGAAGAGACTGTCTCTGCTCCAAAGTATGCTCTTGCCTCCTTTGTCAAATATTAATTGATCATAGTGGCTTGGGTCAATTTCTGGGTTCTCTGTTCTGTTCCATTGATCTATATGGTTCTTGTGCCAGTATCAGACTGATTTGAGCACAGGGGCTTTGTAGTATAAATTGATATCTGGTATTGTGATCCCTCCAACTTTGTTCTTCTTTTTCAAGATTGCTGTAGCTATTCAGGATCTTTTTCAGTTTCATATAAATTTCTGGAGTGTTTATTCTAAAAATGTGAAATATTCCATTGGTAGATTAATAAGGATTGCATTGAATCTATAGATTACTTTGGGTAGTATGAATCCATTTAATGATGTTAATTCTACCAATCCATGAACACGGTAGATTTTTCATTTGTTTATATCTTCTTCTATCTCTTTTATCAACATCCTGTAGTTTTCAGAGTATAGGTCTTTTACCCTCTTGGTTAAGTTTATTTCTAAGTATCTTATTTTTTTGTCACAATGGTAAATAGAATTGATTTTTAGTTTGTCTTTCTAAGATTTTGTTATTGTTGTATAAAAATGCCATCAATTTCTGAGTGTTAATTTTGTATCCTGCTACATTGCCAAATTAATTTATTAAGTCTAGCATTTTTGGGTGGAGTGTTTAGGATTTTCTATGTACAATATCATGTCATCTGCAAATAATGACATTTTTACATTCTCCTTTCCAATTTGGGTGCCTTTACTTTTTCTTGTCTGATCATTTTGGATAGGACTGTTACATAAATATTTAATAAAACTTATATTGCTATGTTAACTGTTGTTTGAAATTATTTTGAACATACAGAATATATATTTTTATATTTTATGATTGTTTATCTACTTACATTTATCCTTACCATTTTATTTCTGCTTTTTAATTCATTAATTTTCCAAATTGTTTTCTTTCTCCTGTTTTCCATCTCCTAATTCATTTCTACTTTCTAAGATGTGCATTGTCTTTTTCTTTTTCTTTTATGGAATTTTCTGTTTTCCAAGTCCATAGTCTCCACTTTGTCTTATTTCTCAGTCATCAACTCTTAACATACATCTGGTTCCTATAACCCCATAGTTATTGTATATCAACATACTTGCTATAGATTGAGTGGTGATTTTCCAAAAAATTCATATGTAGAAACTGTAACTCTCAGTGTGATTGTATTAAGAAGCTTTGACAGATGATTAGATCATTAGGTAGAGACCTCATTAATTTGATTATTGCCCTTATAAGACAGACTCCAGAGAGCTCCTTTGTCCCATCCATGACGTAAGAACATGATGAAAATCAGCAGTCTGCAAACCAGGACAATGCCGTCACCAGAACTCAATAATTCTACTACCCTGATCTTGGATATCCAGCCTCCAGAACTGCAAGAAAGAAATCTCTGTTGTTTATAAGCCACGAGTCTATGTAACTTTGTGAAAGCAGCCTGAACTAAGACAACACTATTTTATTATGTAGATGAATCATAATTTATTCAGTTGTTCTCTCTAATAGGAATTTTCTTGTTGGGATGGTAGAACAAGTATCCCTATGTTACATGTTTCCTTAATATTACTATCCATTTGAATAGGATAAGTTACACAGATTGAATTTTCTCCCTTAATCCTCAAAAGTCCATTTGGTAGCTAAGTTTATAATATTTACCTTATAGCCGTGGGACCAAAGAGACAGGGAAATTGTGCCTTTTGCATAGTCACATAGTACTCCAATTATCTATCAGTGAATTAATAAGAGGATTAATATAATTGATATTTTTAAATATTACATATTAATACAGGGTGTCCCAAAAATGTATGCACACTTTGAATAATTATTAATTCCAATGGACTAGAAACATTAATTGAGTTATCAGCTGCTAAAGAGTGTATACATTTTTGGGGGACAACCCTGTATATTCACTTTTTTTCTCTCTTATGTTACACATCATAGTTCTCAGATATATTACTTATTTCATTGTAACTGATTTCCAAATCAGAGGTTCCCTACATGTGTGCCGCTATCATGAGTAGAAGACACATACACCTCAAATCATTAATTCCCCTTAATACCTTGAGGCCCCAGTGAGATCTTTTCAGGGTACAAAAATGCCTCATCTTCTAGTGTAGCATATAAATGCTATTATTTCAGTGTATCTTAATATGACAATTTTTAAGAAATTATTTTAGTGATCTGATAAATTTATAAGATTTATGTAGCTGGTGAAAAGTGATACAAATCAGCATAACCATAATTTTTTGGTTAGCCATCTAAATCTGCATGAATTTCCAAACAGTAATATTTTTAAAAGAATATCCCAACCAAATGCACAGTATATTATTTCTAAGAGATTTCCTAACTTTGATTTATCCATCCTTCAATATGGGCTAAACTGAGCTAAGTTGGCATTTAATACATTGTTTTACAGAGTGGATTTTGACCCTAATTTTTTTTAAGATCTACTGTCTATAAATGTGATAGGATGTAAAACTGAAAGTGGGAGATAGGAAGGGAGCTAAGATCGTAAAGATGAGAAAAGTTGTCATAGAACAATTTAAAATCCTCTCAAAAATAATACACTTCCTGTCCATGGTTTCATTTTGGCCTTCTAAAAGCCATGATGATAGAGCTTTCCTTATTCTCTTAGTCACCATAGGTGAAAAATAAATGGAGAGGGTCTTGAGTGCCTTTATATGTTAAACATGCAATGATAATGGAAAAAATAAAATGGAATTAGCATTGCTAAAAGAGTCACTTAAAATAGAATCAGGAGGCTATTCAGTGAGTAGAACCTAGTTATATCTTGAGCCTCAGTTCTCAGAGCTGCTATTAAGCTGCTAAACCTGTTGCTAAATTCAGTTTAAGGCTAGCCATTAACATCCTGGAACAACTTCTGTGTGAACACATACGGACTTTACCTCCTCCTTGTAATATTCACCCCCCTCATTTTTATATTGGAACTAGCCAATTTCTATTAGCCTAGCCAGCAATTCTATATATGCATGAAAAAAATGTGCTTTGTGGTTTTGCCTATAAACTCTCCCTTTCTGTATTCTCTCTGGAGAACAGTTTAGGTTACTACCTGAGTCAGTATCTTGCAGATTACAACTCTTTTTGCTCAAATTAAAACTTTTTGTTCTTTATTACACCCTAAACCTTTTATTTGATTAATAGCAGCAAGCAAGGATCAATATTTCTTTTGGAAGTCTATGACCTTTATGCAAATTTATATATTTCTAAACAATACCAAAATGAAATACTGCTGGAAGATGATTCTTCTTAGGCTCCACATATTTTATATCTTTTAAGCACAGATAAATTAGTTCCTGCTTATCTTTTCAGGAATATCTGTATAACAAATAGCCTTGGAAGAGAGAGAGCTTGCCTTTTGCATGAGCAAATGGAAGGCATATTTACTGTCAAGTATAAAATTTAGAATCTGTAATCTCAGTTTTTCTGTGTGGTTTTTTTTTTAAATATTTATTGATTTAGAGAGTGGGGGGGGGGAGTAGAGGGAGGGAGAGAGAGAGAAAACAAAACATTGATTTGTTGTTCCACTCATTTATGCAACCATTGGCTGATTCTTGTATGTGCCCTGACTGAGATCAAGGGTCTACCAGGGGTGGGCAAACTTTTTGACTCGAGGGCCACAATGGGTTCTTAAACTGGACCGGAGGGCCGGAACAAAAGCATGGATGGAGTGTTTGTGTAAACTAATACATGTTAACACTGCTGCTGGTGAAGTAGCGGAGGGGAGAGCAAGAGAACCCTCCGCTCTTTCGGCTCCGCGGGCCGGATAGAACAGCCGAACGGCCCGCGGGCCGTAGTTTGCCCACGGCTGTAACCAACTGGGCTACTGGCCAGGTTTCTTCTCTCTCGCTCTCTTTTTTAAAATTTATTGACTTCAGAGAGGAAAAGAGAGGGAGAAACAGATAGATACATTAATGATGAGAGAGAATCATTGATTGGCTGCCTTCTGCAAGCCCCACACTGGAGATCGAGCCTGCAACCCGGGCATGTGCCCCTGGTCAGAATCAAACCTGGGACCCTTCAGTTAGCAGGCCAACGCTCTATCCATTAAGCCAAACCAGCTAGGGCTCTTCTCCTTTAGTGCAATTTATTTTGTAGGTGTCACCTTGGCCTTTTTCTCATCACCCTGAGGAAATGGGCTTGGAATACAGGCACAAGAAAATGCTGGTATTCTGTAACTACTGTTGTTCTGAGTGATAAAATGTTTTGTCCCTGCCACAATTGTCTCCTGCCTTCGTCCAATATATGTGAAACTATAGCAGACTAACTTGTTAGCTTGCAAATAGGATAAAGCCTCAGATCTTTTGATAAACACTAAATAAAATGGAGTTGACTTATTTATAGACATAATTATATAACATATAAAATGTATTTATGGGTAAAAATACACTATTCTTTTTTTATATGTTTCTGAGTATATTCAAGGATATAAAATAGTTGAGGAACATACCTTCTTACAAAATGTCTATTCCAAGTTTCAAGATAAAAGTGCTAGTGGGAAAATCTTTAACTGGATTATTTTAGTGACTACTAACATATTGCTGTGTTTATAATTGTCTTTTAACACAACATGAATCTACTAATCCTTGTAATCCCATTATTTAGTTTGCTACCTAAATACTTTAAATAGTTCAAAACTAAAGCATTTTATACATTTAGATATATATTCTGTGCCTCTATGTTTTAGGTATAGTTTTCTTTGATCTTATAATGAAATTCCTTAGTTACAAAATCCCTTATTGAATGGTAGGAGAGTGATGGAAAGTAATAGAACCTACTTACATAGTCTCCAATATATGTACATGAAAATAGCAGCGCACAAATAAATGGGGCACATCCAAACTAATAGCCTAAAGAATTCATTTAAGGGAGTATTTCCACTCCAGTGGTTAGTACCATAAAAACCAACTCAAATAGCTCTGAACTTTTCAGAGGCAATAGAGGAAAAAGTGCAAAGTTCAAATGAGAACATGTTTGATATTAGCTCTTAAAAATTGATTTAAAAATCTTTCTCCCCATTATGGTTTTAAACATTGTTACTGTGCCACAAAAACAATCACAATCACTGCAATATGTTTGAAGGAACTGTTGATTAGAATTTTATATATTTATTATGGTGTTATTTGAGAAATGGTACTTCATTCAGTGCTCACTAACATTTTCTTTTTTTTTATTTTTCTAAATATGTTTTTACTGATTTCAGAGAAGAGAGGGAGAGAGATATAGAAACATCACTGATGAGAGAGAATCATTGATCGGCTGCCTCCTGCATCCTCCCCACTGGGGATGCAGCCCAGGCATGTGCCTTGACCAGGAATTGAACCATGACCTCCTGGTTCATGGGTTGAGGCTCAACCACTGAACCACACTGGACAGGCTCTTTTTTTTTTTTTTAATTTATCTTTATTGTTGAAAGTATTACTGATGTCCTCTTTTTTTATTCTCTTTCCATTGACTTCTTCCTCCCCACTCCCGCCCCCTTCCCAGGCCTTCACCACACCATTGTCTGTGTCCATGGGTTATGCATATATGCATATAAGGCATATAAGTTATTTGGTTAATCTCTTCCGGCTCCCCTGCACCCTCTTCCCTCTGGGAATTTTCAGTCTGTTGTATGCTTCCATGTCTCTGACTCTATTTTGTTTGTCAATTTATTTTGCTCATTAGATTCTACATATCAGTGAGATCATGTGATACTTTCCTTTCTGACTGGTTTATTTTATTTAACATACTATTCTCCAGGTCCATCCATGTTGTCTCAAAGGATAAGAGATTTTTTTTTTTTTAGCTGCATAGTATTCCATGGTGTAAATATACCACAGCTTTTTTATCTACTCATGGGCACTTGGACTGTTTCCCTATAATAGGATATTTGGTTCACTAGAAAATGTTTATCTTTCACTTGTTTGATTTGAATAATGCATATGACCAGTCAAAATCTTCAGGGCTACTAGTTGTAAGTGAAAGTAAAAATAAACAGTACTCTGCAAGTGAAATAGTTTTTGCTTTTTCCTAATTTTTCATGTTAATAAAAGTGAAATCATGTACATCTGAATGTAGCATAGATACCTTTAATAAGTAGTTTATTTTTCATATGATAACATAAGCAAATTGTCTTTTTCTTAAGTGTGGTAGAATACTGCCTCAATTTTAAATGTCCATAATTTATGTTTCCAACATGGCAGGTTCATTTGAAAATCAATTCATATAACTATAAGTATATGTGTTCCTAAAAGCAAATGCATCACAATGCATACATCAATTTAAATTATAGTTTTATATTTTTTAATGTAGGTAAAATGTTATACCATGTAATGATTTAAGAATTACTTACTTATGAAATAAAATAATGACCTCAGTCTGTACAGTATGTTAACTTTTTAGGCTGCCTTAAGAAAGTACCACAAACGGGGTAGCTTAAACATCAGAAATTTATTGTCTCACAATTACATAAGTTAGAAGTCCAAAATTAAGATGTCTGTGAGGGAAGGTTTGAACCCATGTCTTTCTCCCTGAAAGCCCAATTTTCCTTATATTTCTTTACACCATCTCCCGTCTATGACTGGCTCAGAGTCTAGTGTCCTCCTTTTTATAGGGATACCAGTCATATTAGATTGGGACCCACCATAATGAATTTATTTTAGGTTGTTTAATCTCTGTAAAGAACCAATCTTTAAGTAAGGTTACATTCTACGGTCCTGGAAATTATGCCTTCAGCAGAAACAAAATTCCACTCATAACAGCCAGTTTGAACCATATAATTCTAAAAAATAAAAAATAGTACATAGGTCTAGTACAAGCTATTATAAATTAGTGCTGAAGTGAATTATGTAACTTTTACTCATGAGCAAACTGATACTTTAAGAAATAATGAATTATAATAATTTTTAAGACATTGACTCAATAATATTTTGAGATTTTTTGCATTTTAACTATAACATGAGTTTGTTCCTTAATTTTTTTTTTATTTTAAAAATCATCCCAAAGCTCATGACCAGATGGCTTTACCAGTGAATTCTACCAAACATATGTTGTCAAGAGTAATTAACACCAATTCTCCTCAAATTCCTCCAAAAAAACTGAAAAGCACAGAATTTTCCAAACTCAATCTATGAGGCCAGCATTGCCATAGTAAAATCCATTAAAATAAATGTAATAAATTAAAACTATACGCCATTAGCCCCAATGAACATATGTGAAAAATACTCAACAAAATATTAGCAAACAAAATTTAATAGCACATTGAAAGGATTAAATACCATAATCATATGGGATTTATTCCTGGAGTGCAAAGATGGCTCAATATATTAAAATCAATACATGAGTCATTATATTAACAGAATGAGGGGAAACACAAACTTCTGAGTATATACTAAAGAGAATTAAAATAAGGGCCCCTCTTCCCCTCCCCTCAAAAAAAATATATATATGATATTGGATAAGGATACACCATATTCATAGCATCATTCTTCACAATAACCAAGAAGTGAAAGCAACCCAAATTTCTGTCTATTAACAAATGAGTAAACAAAATATGACATACACAATGAAATATTATTCAGTGTTCTAAAGAAAGAAAAGTCTGACAGAAGCTACAACATGGATGAAACTTGAGGACATTATGTTAAGTAAAATAAGCCAATCACAAAAAGAAAAATATTGTATACTGCCATTTATATAGAATCCCTAGAATAGTCCAATTGCACAAGAATATAAATGTACTTACTGTCAATCAAAGGTACACTTAAAATGGCTAATGTGGCAAATACATGTACACTTGGTCATAATGGTAAAAAAGCATAAAAATATTTTATGATAGGAATATTCTAAGGAGTACTGCTTTGATATAAATATCAATACTTTAATTGAATTTTACATATTCAAAATTTTCTATTATAGTAAAATCCCTTTTAATGTTAAAGAGAGACAATACATTATTTTTCTACAATTGCTAACATTAGCAAAATACATATTATATTTGTTATTAAATGTAATATGACAGTCCTAGTTATAAAAAAAATCCAATATGAAGTTTCTTTTAAAAATATATTGGGGGCTTACCATATTCTCTTTTAGTGCAATTAATCAGGAAAAAAGAAACTGAAAACCCTACATCTGCTAGACTTGTCTTATGCTTAAACTTCAACTATCTTATTAGCATATCTTTAGAAAACAATGATATCTCAAAATAGGGGGAAAAATCTTTGGATATATCTTTATTTTAAAAAATTATTTATACATATATGTTTTTATATTTATAATCACAAATATTCTCAAGATAATATTTAAAGGTTCCAAGTAAATTAGGCACAATAGAAACACAATAACTACTTTTATCAATATTAATAATACAAACTATAAATTTTTGTTTCTCACTGTAAACTTGTATTAAATTGCTAGGGCTACCATTTCAGAGGATTGCATATTGTATAGCTCAAATGACAGAAATTTATTTTCTCACATTTCTTCAGGCTAGAAGTCAGAGATCCGAGTGTAGGCAAGGTTGACTGCTCTGAAGGCTGTGAAGGATCTGTTGTAGACCTCTTCATTGGCTTATAGATGATCATCTCCCTATGTCATCATATCATCTTCTGTGTCTTGGTCCATATTGCCTTTTCTTATAAGCACCCAGCCATATTGGATTAGGACACACCATAATGACCTCATTTTAACCTAATTACCTCGCTAAAGACTGTCTCCAAATGCAATCACATTCTGAGATGTTGAGACAATGTCATATGAATTTCTGAGGTTATATAATTCAATCCATAAGAAACATGAATGTCAAAAAATGGAGGGTCTTAATAAGGTATGATCATAAGAAACCCCTTAAATTATTATAATTATTATTACTGTTACTATTTTTATTATGACTATTAAATTTTTGTAGAAAATTGACTAGGAGGTATCTGCTTATATATGGGGGATTGACAAATGAAAATCCTACCAGCCTGTTTTATATTAAATGTGTTGTATATTTTTCTTTTGATTCTATAATGAAGTAGCAATGATTTTATATATTTCACTAGTGGCCCAGTGCACAAATTCATACATATCAAAAGGAAATTAATTAGAAGAAATATTTTAATATTGCTATTTGCCCTTTCTCTATAATAGAAGTGTCAACCAAATTCAACATCCACAAGGACAGATCAAAACACACGGGTTCAATTGGGACCAGCAGGAGCTTTATATATATTGCGCATGCACTGTCAACTTAGCCTTTTATAGATATAGAATAAACTTGCTTAATTAGACCTGCTTTCTGATTTAGCTAAACTTTCTCCAGCCCAGTGAAACACCCCAACTTCTCTTTCAGGTAATTGTCAGCAACACAGCAGTAAATATCAACATGAAGCAGATTATTATTGTAGATCACGCAGGGAGAACAAAGGGTAAAATATTTAACTGCAGCAGTGTTTGACTATTATTCTGCGCAATGAGAAAACCTGAAGTCATTTTCAAGGTCCATCATTTCTTACTTCTTTTCAGTCGGGTCAAGTTTCTAGTTTCTAAATCTCTGTTTTCCAGCTAGTGAAAAGAAAATAGGATTCCACCAAGTCTCCTATCTACCTACGCCAGGACTTCTGTGAGGAACAAATGAGATCAGGCACAGGAAAACACTTCATAGACATTTGGTTACAGTGTGAAATGTTTCCACCTGGCTATAAAGCAAGTCGTGTTCCTTGGCTGAAGAAACTCCAAGAAGGCTAGTTGCTATGGAGAGAAAGCAGGTGTTGCTATGTGACATCATTACCTGCTATGTTTCCAGGCTGGGCTGGGCTGGGTTGTGGGCTGCATTTTGCACCATGGGGTCTTGGAAATGTTAGCTGTGATTTGGTGGGGTGTTGCTCCTGTGTTTAACTTGGGGGAAGCTGAGTGTTGCTTTATGGGCACCAGGTCTGTGGTGCCGTTTCTCTGAAAATGGCCAGTGTGCATCCTGGCAGCTCCTGCATTGAGCGTCTACCCCTTGTGGTCAGTGTACATCATAGCAACCAATCGGTTGGTCAGACACTTAGCATACTAGACTTTTATATATAATACTAGAGGCCCCACTTGTGCCCTCTCGCAGTCTGGGACCCCTCGGGAGATAACCACTTGCCTGCCCCGCCTCCCCAAGTCATGCACACGGAAGGGCCAATCCGGGGGTTGGGGCGCCACCCCGGGTCGGGTCGCACACGGGACACCCGGGCGGGCCAGCAGATCGCTGCTGCCCCACCCGGCCGCCTCAGGTTGGGTCGCACATGGGATGCCTGGATAGAGGCTGGCCGATCGCTGCTGCACTGCCCGGCCGCCCTCGGTCGCAGATAGCAGGCCCAGATCGCGACAGGGCAGGCAAGATGGCGCTGTCCTGCCCTGCCTCCAGTATGCAACTTAGCAGCCATCTTTGTTGGCGGTTAATTTTTATATCGCACTGATTAGCCAATAGGAGGCATAGCAAAGGTACAGTAAATTACCATGTTCGTCTATTATTAGATAGGATATATTGCTTTCAATTGATTAAAAAAAATTATTAAGCTCATACTCTGAATAATTAGAAATACTAAGAGCAATAGCAAATACTTACATGGAACATACCATGTTCCTGGCAATAATCCTAACTATTCAATATCCATGATTTATGGATTAAGGATTTTTAAGAAGAAATAATCTGACATGGAGGTGTACATCTCTGAGTATCAGGCCCAAAAGAGCAGGATTATTACTCGTTTCTTATACATGGAGAGGTAGAGGAGATATCTGCAAGGCAAATCAGCCTTGTCCAGAAGTGTGAACTATTTTGATTAACACCTCATTTGCTTCATATAATAACTTAAAATACAAATCTACCAGTATGCTCTTAATCCCTTCAAATAAATCACTAAATAACATGTTCCTGGAAGGGTCATTAACATTACCACCCACTAATCTTGAGAAAGGTAATGTCAGCACATGGCCTGTACCAGATTGTACCTATAATTTGGAATAAAATCAGTGCTAATATCTTGGAGCCATACTTGGTGTTTCATTTAATTTTTCATTCTATTTTTTCTTCTTTTCTCATAAAAGGACTTATTTCTATAGTGTTAAACCCCAGTTGTAAAGTAATCCACATGACTGCAAGACTAGGTAATAATCTATCATTACATATTTTTGGCAATTTAGCTAATGGGATGGAGGCAGAAACAGAAGTTGTTATAAATATGAACCATATTTTTGAACTACTCTTTTAAAAAGTGCTACATCCATACAGTATGGGTTCTAGAACTGTCAGTAGTAAAATTTCTTTACAATATTAACTGCCATATTTGACTCTAAGAAATATAATCTTTCACAACAGAATCTTAGTAATAGACCACACAAAGCTCAGTGTTCAATATGTCTAATTATCTGCAATTATACTTTGAAGGCTTTGGCAAGATTATTAATTTAAGCTAAATTAAAATAGTATAATATACAGTAGCAACACTTAACCTAGTAAGTTTCTGAGAGAAGTCAATGTCACAATCCAGTAACCTTCTTTAAAGATAATTATTTCCCATTATGTTCTAGAATGGCCAATTGGAGGATATTTTAGCAAACATTAAAAAGTCAAAGAGCATAGGAATTTTACTATCATATCTTTCCTCCCAACGTTATCTTTAAAACTTCACATTAATAAGAATATCTCCTCATAAATAAATAACACTACAAAGTATTTTAAAATGTTCTTTCTTAGTTATATTGACAGAGGAGATATGTGTGTATTTGCATGTGTTTATTGATGTTTTTCTTTGCTTATTTCTTATGTGATATAAGTTGACTGAAACATTGCATGAGATTTAATACTTAATGTAAG
This sequence comes from Myotis daubentonii, assembly GCF_963259705.1. Taxonomy (NCBI): domain Eukaryota; kingdom Metazoa; phylum Chordata; class Mammalia; order Chiroptera; family Vespertilionidae; genus Myotis; species Myotis daubentonii. Next base: position 171,507,132 of record NC_081841.1, read on the forward strand.
ATTATTGGTATGGTTGAAAACAATGAAAATTTGGTTAAATAGCATTAAAATGTATTCATTACTCTCCTCTTTAAACATAATGAGTAGTTTATGAAAGCTAATAATTATTTTTTTGGTTATGATTTTATTTTGGCCTAAAACTTAAAGTGTTGAAGTTTTTTTTAGAGATGCAGATATCTATTCACTTGTCACACCATTGTGTTTGAAATATTGAATGGAATAAATGTATCTCAGAACCTAACTGAAGAGGCCAGGGGTTCTACGGAGGTTATCTTCATTTAAAAAATTTGTATATACAGGCCAAACGTCAAAAAGAAATCTGAATTAAATGTAGTAAATATTAATAGTGCCTACGAATGATATCACATTTTGATTAGGATGTCTATCCAGACAAATTATGTACTCTAAGCAGAATTCTAGATTATTTCATTGGTATTTGAAGAATCATGTGTAGGTGACTTTCTGCACTGGGATACTCACCTACTTTGTTTCACTGCCAGTTTCCATAGTTGAGAATACTGCTAAGATTTTACATGGCAGTTGAGACAACTTCCTGGGGTGCTGCACTACATATCAGCTAATTGGACCACTAATGAGCTGAGTGACTTTTTAATAGCGACTGCCTACAAACCACCCAGTGTGATTGCAGATGGCTTCTGAAGAGTTACTCACTTCAGAAAAAACATTTCTTATTTTTTTAATATGACAATAATTAAGTACAAGATGGGAATTTAAAAAATTTGAAAAGCAGTCCAGCATCCTCCAAAACAGCTAAAATCTTGACCTCTTGCTTTTATGCCATATATTATTAAAATAGCCAAAATTACTGTAAAATCACCAAATTTATATAAAAATTTTATTAATATGAATTATTTCTCCAGGAAAGCTGAAAGTTTTATAATTTTCTCTATCTCAAAAATATTTTTAATTGCACAGACACACCTTCACTATTTCAAGTGGTTCCAGTTATGAGAAGCACAGTACACTTGATGACAAATAGTTTTTTCAAAAATAATTTTTATAAATGCTTTCTACTTCCTTTATCAAATGCTTGCACTTAGGTTTATATTCCTAAAATAAATCCAGTGTGCTCAACTTCACTTGAGTAGATTTCTTTCATCTCACAAACATCTTTTAAATTTAAATTTCTGGTTTTTAAAATAACTCTGGTGTCTCCAACTATGGTAATCTTCCTTTGCTGAGAGCACTCTACTGGTATTGTCACTAAGAAGGTAGCCATATGGCTATTGTATTTTGAAAGCATTTCTGGGGATGATATGTCCACTCAATTTTACCCCAGGCTAAATCAATCAAATTAATCCAAAGAAGATAATCTCTTTTTTCAACAGTGATGATTGGACAGATGTTAGAGAGGTCTCCGTCTTTTCAGGACAGTGAGATTTAAGAAGAGGTCGGACAGTGGTCTTCTGGGAGAATAATTCCTTTTTCTTAAGAGATTTACAGGAAGTCACTCTCTCTTTTCTACTGAGTGTAAACGAAGTGCAATGCAGCCAGCAATCATGCCAGAGGTAACCATATTAGGGCCACAAGAAGAATAGATTTAAGATAAGCTCAAACTGTGTGACAAAAACAAGAGTGGGAATAGAGGTATGTGAGAAATCTTTGTACTATCTCCTCACGTTTGCTATAAACTTAAAACTTCTCTAAAAAATGTCTTAATGAAAAAAAAAATACCTAGGCTCTTGAGGAAACATGTACTAGTAGTTTGCATATCTCTCTCCTACAAATATAAGATAAAATATATTCCCTTATAGCTTAAATCAATTTAAGTTAGGTTATATGTTAGCCCCGTGTATGCATATCTTATTTTGTTTAGGATCTCTGCTTTTGAGGTCACCTATGCTATAGCATTCATTTTTTATAAATAGTAGGGTATTATTTCATTATATGAAATACTGCAATTTGGCTTATTAATTCTTCTGTTGGTGGAGAGTTGGGTTAGTACTAGCTTTTGATCTCTCAATAACTGTATAATATCCTTATGCTATTTTTTTCTTTATTTATGATTCTACTAGAGGCCCAGTGCATGAAATGGATAGGGCCTCTAGTGGCTGCTGGCTGCCGGCCTGGGCCTTCCTTCATTCCACACCACCCCCTGGTGGTCAGAACACATCCTAGTGAGCGATTGAACTCCCAGTCAGTCAAACTCCTGAGGGGACACTTTGCATATTAGGCTTTTATATATATACTAGGGGCCCGGTGCACGAAATTCGTGCACTGGGTGTGTGTGGGGGGGAGTGTCCCTCAGCCCAGCCTGCCCCCTCTCACATACTGGGAGCCCTCAGGCGTTGACCCCCATCACCCTCCAATCGCAGGATCGGCCCCTTGCCCAGGCCTGACGCCTCTGGCTGAGGCGTCCGGCCCGGGCAGCGGGGACCCGCAGCTGCAGCGGCCCCACGATCGTGGGCTTCACTTTAGGCCCAGGCAAGGGACCTCTAGCTCCTGGGACTGCCAGCTTCGACCGTGCCCAGCTCCCATCACTGGCTCCACCCCTACTTCCTGCTATCACTGGCCAGGGCAGAAAAGGCGCCTGATTCTCCTATCATGGCTGGGGCCGCCTTTGCCCTGCCCCCCAGCTCTTAGCTCCCCCCTGGGTTTCCGATCACTGTCATTGGCAGGGGGCTTCTTCCTGCTTTCCCTTTCACCTCCCTGCATTGTGCCTACATATGCAAATTAGCCGCCATCTTGTTGGCAGTTAACTGCCAATCTTAGTTGGCAGTTAACTGCCAATCTTAGTTGGCAGTTAAATTGCATATAGCCCTGATTAGCCAATGAAAAGGGTAGCTCGTATGCCAATTACCATTTTTTTCTTTTATTAGTGTTGATAGATTTCTATTATTTCCAGGTCATAATGAAGCTTTATATTTAGTTTAATAAGTGCCAGGGTCCAACCCCAGCAGGTCCAGGGGTCCCCAAAGGCGTGGACGGAGTCGGCGAAGAAGGAAAGACACGGAGACAGCGTTCAGTTGATCAGCAGCCTAGCCAGGATCTCCGGCCAGGTTCTGGTCTCGATCTCCAGAGAGGTTCTGCTTCAGATCTCCAGCCAGGTTCTGTGTCCATGTTGTCTTGCTAGGTTCTCCAGCCAGGCTCCGTCCAGGCTCTCCAGCCAGGCTCAGTCACCAGGTTCCAGTCAGGCTCTCCTGCCAATCTCCGCAGTCAGGTTCAGTCCAGGATCCCCTGCCATGCTCTCTCGCCAGGCTCCGCCTCCAGGCTCCCAAGCCAGTCCCTGTCCAGGATCCTCCGGCATGCTCTCGCCAGCGAAGTTCTTCTGTCTCTAGAGGACGTTCTGTGTAGGTTCTGTGCCTAGGCTCTGTCTCTCTTGGTCCTGTCTCCCAAACCCTGTCTCCTAAGTTCTGTGTCTGAAGTTCTGTCTCTCTGTCTGGTTACATCTGTATTTATACCAGTTGATTCAATCCTATCAATCTCTATTACAAAGGTTAGGGCGTTTCTTATCTCCATTCCAGGGAGTAAAGATTATGTAGCTTAAGCATGATTGTTTGTAGTGATTAACTACCCACCTGGCACTTAGTTAAGGAGTTTCATCCCCTCCCTGACTTCAGGGAAAAATTCCTACGTGGGGAAACAACCTTTCTCGGAGAGGTGACCTTGGTTAAAACACAGCGCCAAGAAGGTGAGCAAACATATTAAGAACCGTGTGCCATATATGCCAGGTCCCTTGAAACAGCAAGGATGGACCGGCTCCCGGCAAATAAGAAGCTGCTAATTTTTTTTCTAAATTAATATACCATTATACAATACAGCTGACAATGTAAGATAGTTCCAGTTCCTCCACACATGGTCAGTTCTTTAAAAGAATGTTGGCCATTCTAGTGGGTGTGAAATGGTAACTCATTTCATGTATATTAATGTTGAATAGCACTGCCCATGAGATTATTTGCCATTTCATTTTTCTTTTTTTTTAATCTTTATCTAAGGATATTTTTAAAATTGATTTTAGAGAGAAAGGCAGAGAGAGAGAGAGAGAGAGAGAGAGAGAGAGAGAGAGAGAGAGAGAGAGGAGAGAGGTAGGAAGAAACACTGATTGGCTATTGGCTGCCTCTCTATTCAATTGACCAGAGACCAAACCCACAACCTGGATATGTGCCCTGAATGGGAATCAAATCTGCACATTTTTGGTGTAAAGGCTGATGCTCCAACCAACTGAGCCATCCAGCCAAGGCTTGTTAGCCATTTCTGTTCATTTGCTTCTGAAATGTCAGCTGTTTATTAATTTAACTAGACAAATGTGTGTTTTATTGATTAATAGCATTTTTATATAATTATGATATAAATTATTTCTAAGATATACGTATTAGGAATGTTATCTCCTGGAACATGGCTTGTCTTTTCATATTCTAGTTTTTATGAATATAGATTTAAATTGGATGAAGTTTTATTATCATTTTCTGATTTTTACATGTAGTGATTTTCAAGGACTTTATAAAGAATCTTTACTTTTCTCAAGGTCTCAAACATATGCTCTAATATTTAGTTCTGTAAGCTTCAGAGGTTTTGCTTTCACATTTATTTTAATGTTTCAGCTCAAATTAATTTTTATTCATGGCCTAAGATAATGGTCAAAGCTTATTTTTCTATATAATTAACTCTTGTTTAAGTATCATTTATTGAAAAGACGTTCGTCCCGCCTCCTATCCCCTGTAAAATGTCTGGTTACCTTTGTGAAAAATTAATTGATTTTATATGTGAGGATTTTTTATGGATTGCCTCTTCTATTAAATTTATTGACTTTTAAAAATTCTCACACCATTATTACACTCTCATGATTATTGTGATTTAAAGTCTTGAAACCAGATTACTGTATCCTTAAGTCACAATATGATATTGTACCATTTCATTCACTTCACATTTTTTCCTACTGAAAGTTAAATCTTTTGTTGACAGGATATGCTTATTGCATTTCTCCATGTAAGTATTTTTACATAGTATGCTTTATATTATTTTATTAAATGATTGAAATTTTGTAAAGTAAAAGATATTTCATTTATAATAAGCTATCTCTTCTACTACTGAAAACAATGCTTGATAAGAATTATCAATGGACACATCTTACAAAATGCATTAAGTAGAGTTTGTGGGATGAGTTTTATGAATTCCATTGATTGTAGGTGTGAAAATTAAAGGAGCTTGTATGAAGGTTTACTCAAAATCTCACACAATTCAAATAGCTTTTCATGTTTTTTCCCTCTTCTTTAATTCAAAGGTCACTTTGGCCACAGAAATTGGATTTTAAAAATATTTGAACTACTAGTTTAGTTTTTAACTATTCATACAGGTTTCTTTGAGTTACAGATTCATACTTTAAATGTAGCCTTGAGCAAAGAAAATAATTTGCCTTCTTTTTAGACTTACAGGTATTTTACAAACATGTATTTTATTTAAAATATGTACATATTTTAAATATCTGTTGAATCTCTATCACTTTTGCTCTCTGTCTCTCTTAATTTGGTGGTAGTAGTAGAGTGATTAAAAAATATACTTTGTTGATGATGTTAACAACAAATGATTAATTTATTTTCCATAGCAATTCTTAATATTTTCAAACACTTTTATCATATTTCACATTGACAAAATGTAAACAGCATACATATCTTAAACTAACTATAATTTAAATTCATTTTTTTAGACATTATAGATTAAACAATTTTCTTTAAAATTTTCTCTGGAATCTCACAATCATTTTGACACAAAGTTAATTAGCCATTTTCAGTTTATCTAGTTTGACTCTCATATATTTAATTCATTTAAATTATCTTATTTTTCTTATAGAACTCACATCCTTTTTGTGTTATCATATTGTTATAGTAACCTGTAATTAGAATATTTTGTTTACCTCATAATTTCCTAATTTTAGGATAAATATTTCTCCATATTTCTATTAAGCACAGACATGGCATCAGAAAATTATTTCCTTTGTCTTTATTTCAGATAATTTAATTAATAAAATCATTATAAAATGGCCAGGCAATGATAATTAATTACTTATGCCTTAATTTGTTTTCATTTAATTCTGCAAGAATATGTAATAGTGTTTACACTGTCTTTGGCAGGATGTACTTTTAATCCAATGCTTATAATTGTTTAAGGAGATTTAAAATTGCATGATTTTAATATGAAACATAAAATGTTTACCTATCTTTATGTTTAGAACTTAAATGTATTTTAAAATCATATCATTCTAAGTTATTACTGCTTATAATACAAATGGCTATTTATTAACCATTCATATCTTTATCCTCTGTTCATTTGACTTAGTATTGTTCTATTTATATGTTGAAACCATATTTAAATCAACATGTAATTATGCCTCCTGGGAGTACATTTTGGACCACTTAAACATGATATAAATAAAACAAAATTTCTACAATCCTACTGTCTTTCAAAATATACACATGAAATATTCTGAAGTAATAATACCATATTTAGATGACTAATATATGGTTGCCAAAAGTACTCAGACACTAAACTATAATTTATCAGATGTTAGGGTGTACTTTTATTTTCTGCAATCTGTGTCAGATCCTGAGAAATATTTTTTAAGAAAAATGTCATGATTCGTTTCCTGATAAAGATAACATGCTTTAAAAACAGCATACTGCCTTGTGAAAAATGGATCAATGATAATAATTAGCTTTTGATTAGTAGGAGTGAATTTACTTGCCAAAACACAAAATCTAAATTTAGCAATACTCTACTGCTAAATTTATTAAAGTGTAAAACTGATTATATATGTTAATCCCCAAATCTTGGAAAACTAGCACCTGTTCACTGATAATTTTACAATTAGCATTGACCATACATAGAACTGTATAAAGACAAATAATCAATTTTCAGAAATTGCTTATATGCTTTATAGAAAACTCAGAGTAAACAGATTTACCTAATTTTCCAAACCTACTGAGTAACTATTTTTCAATAATTGATGTAAGGGAGGCAAGTTGATAATGACGTAAACCACAATAGATTGAACTGATTACTTTGTTAACACATTTGATTCAAAAAGAATTTTTAAAAAATGTTTAAAATACACATTTGTAAACCTGATTATGTAGTTAAAAATGATATTAATATATATTGACACTCATAGAAGATTGGTGGAGTCACATACAAATGTGGAATGGTGGAATGACATATGCAATACCAAAAAATAATAAAACAGAAATAATGGATGGTGATTAAAACAACAACACATGCACACACACAACAATACTGAAAAGACACTGAAAGGAAAATATAAGAGATATGCAAGTTTATAAGAAGGAGAGCAGTGTAGTCCAGGATGGAATACTATTTGTTTATAAAATGAAATGTGATATAAGATAGTTACATAAATAACGTGGTATTCAGAAAGGGACTATATAAAAGAAATTAGAGTATGAAGCTTTGTTTACCTGGAAAACAATGAGAAATTATACTGATACAGGAGAGTTAGACAATGAAATAGCTGAATTTTAGACATTTCTGGACTGAAGAAATCAGATTTCTGGACAAAAATTATTTAAACTTTTAAGTTGTATACAAAGTATATATTCAGTATACATTTAAGTACATAAAAAGTATATTTTTACAATGCAATTAATTTATACAAAAACATGACATATAACCAGATCCAAATCTAGTAAAATAATATATTTTAGTGTTTCCAAAGATATTTTTATTCCTTTTCTAGTACCTTCTCTTTTTTCCTCCTATCAACAGAACCAAGTTTTCTAACTGTGTTATTTTAGTTTTGGCTGTTTTCGACTTTCTTTAAATAAATTTATAAATTAGATGTTTGTGACTACCTTGCACAACTTAACATGTGTAAGACATAACTATGTTGTTGCATGTAGGTATTATCTGTTCATTTGTATGGCTATATTTTCTTCCTCAAATTTTAAAATATATTTTAATGTTATTGGGCATTTGTGTGACTTCTTGTTTGATGCTGCTGTAAATATTCTTGTGTGTCTTTCAGTATTTAAGTACATGCATCATTACACACATATCTAGGAGTCAAACTGCTTTGTCAGTGAATTTGTATATGTTAAACATTAGTAGATACTGTGCAATCTATTGTCATAGTTGGCCAATTTACATTCCCAACAAGAATGAAAAAATATTACCATCTATTCTCCAGTCTGAGACTTGAAAATAAGTGCTTTATCTCATATCCTACATAATAAAGAGGTAATATGCAAATTGACCTTCACACCCTTGCACAGGATGGCCACTGCCATGTGGGCACAAGATATCCAGCAGGGGAGGACAGTTATGGGTGACCAGGCCAGCAGGGGAGGGCAGTTGGAAGCAACTGGGCTGGCAGGGGAGCAGTTAGGCATCAATCAGGCATGCAGGCGAGTGGTTGGGAGCCAGCAGTCCTGGATTGTGAGAGGGATATCTGACTGCCGGTTTAGGCCCGATCCCAAGGGGTCCCAGATTGAAGAGGGTACAGGTTGGGCTGAGGGACACCTCCCCCTCCAGTGCACAAATCTCATGCACCGGGCCTCTAGTTATTCTATAATGGTTTTATCATTTTTTAATTTTACTTTTACTATTTTATTTACAGGGAACTTTATTGTAAGACTAGTTTTACTCTTCATAGTAGTAAATTAGACTAAAGTTGCTTTATTGAAAATACTGTTCTTTCTTCACTTCTCTGAAATGTCATTTTTCTATAAATTAAGTAAATGTGTGTGTTGGTCAGTTTTTTTTTTAATTTCTATAATAGTTCATTGTTCAGATTTCCTTATTGTTAATTACTCTAATTCTGATATTGTGTTGTTTTCCATTAGAGTTTGTCCTTCCAAGGGCTCAGTACAAGTTACTTGTTATCCTTTGTATTTCCACTAGAGGCCCAGTGCACGAAATTCATGTCCTGCGGGGAGAAGGAGTGTCCCTCAGCCTAGCCTGCACCCTCTCCAATCTGGGACCCCTTGGAGGATGTCCGACTGCCAGTTTAGGCCCGATCCCTGCGGCTGTGGGCACCGCCATCTTTAAGGGTGTGGCAGTCAATTAGCATATTCCCTCCTCATTGGCTGTGGGCATCACCATCTTTGAAGGCAGGACAGTCAGTTAGCATATTCCCTCCTACTGGCTGTGGGCACCACCATCTTTGTGAGGGCATGAGGGTCAATTAGCATATTCCCACTTTATTAGATAGGATATACATTTTCAATTGAGTTTGTCTAATTTTACACAAACAGTATATATGCAAACAGGTATACTGTGGTGTTTTGATTGAGATGGCACACAATATCTAAACTAATATTTATAAAAATGAAATCTTTAAGTTATTAAATATTCTAATTTGTAACATGCTTCCATTTATGTAGGTCTCCTTTAGTGTTTTGTTTTTTTTAACATTCTAAAATTTATAAAGTTTTTCTCACCAATTTTATATGTTCTGATTGTTATTTCATCTTTTGGTGCATTGTAAACAGATTTTATAAAATCTCAGATTTTTTTTAACTTTTTATTGCTGATATTTTAAAAAGCTATTAAATTTTTATTTAAAATGTGTAATCATTGTATATTAATGGTATATACATTTAAATATTAAATAAAAATTAATGCATCACATCTTGTTGAATGATCATATTTATTTTAATAAATTTTCAGAAGATCCTTATGTATGTTCACAATCATAAGTTGTGTTATAAATTTACCATACCTGTCACCTTACCCTTTGTGGAAAAATATTTTTCAGAAATATGACCAAGCTCTAGCTGGTCTTGGTCAGTGGGTAGAGCATCGGCTTGCAGACTGAAGGGCCCTAGATTCAATTCTGGTCAAGGGCATATGCCTGGGTTTCAGGCTTGATTCCCAGTAGCGGGTGTGCAAGAGGCAGCCAATCAATAATTTTCTCTCATCATTGATGTTTCTCTTTCTCTCTCTCCCTCTTCCTTTCTGAAATCAATAATTTTTTTTTAAAAAAAAAGAAATATGACTAAAACAATAAAACACATTATTACATGGGAGGAAAAAACAATTTCTTTTTGTAAATCAAACTACTTCCATTCTACTTCCATAATAAATCAGTGAATAAGTTAAATACCTTCTAAGATTATAGAGCATAATTATAGAATAATTCTAAGTGTCTCTCCTATTTCTTCTCATCTTTTCCAGGAAATAAAATGATCAATGTGGTCATTAAAGTTATGATGTATGGATATTGACTCAGGAGTCCCACAGTGACTTTCATATCAACCCTGGTTCCAGCTGATGGCCCTGCAAATTCTTTTTTTATTGTCCATGGCGACCAACTTCTAACTAGTTTCATGCTTGTCAACATTATCATCAGAGACAGAGGAAATCTGAAATCTGAGAGATTATTAACTTAGTCTTTTGGCCTAACTGAGGAGTATCGATATGAAAAGTAAATATCCTAATATATAAGCAAATTATATAAATGCCTTGGGAATTTTTATTTAGTTCAATCATTTATAAAACTTTGGTATGGCGCTGTACTATTTTAATTTCCTTGGTATAGTTCTGTGCAAGTATAAAATTTAAAACATTTATAAATGTACTAGAGGCCTCGTGCACAAATTCATGCACCAGTGGGGTCCCTCAGCCTGGCCTATGGGGATCAGTGGACCTCTGCACCACTGCAGTCCAGCCTTCCTACCAGCTCACTGGGCTCCAGCCACTGTCCACGTCAGTCCCGCGCAGCACAAAGTCGTGCGGAAAGCAGCAGGTGGCCAGGGAGGCAGTCAAAGAGGAGCCTGAGGCCGGGCTGGGTGCCACACCTGCTCATCCTGGCCCCACTGTGTCTGCCACCTCTGCTGCTTGGGCGCACAGGGGGAGTGTCTACGGGAGAGGCTTGTTCCGCTGCAGCTGTGCTCACCAGCCATCAGCCACCCATCGTCAGCTGAGCAGTGTTTCTGCTGTGAGAGCACACTGACCACCAGGGGGCTCAGTGGTGGTCAGTGCACATTATAGCTACCAGCCAGTTGTTCAGTTGTGCCGGGGTCCAACCCCAGCGGGTCCAGGGGTCCCCAAAGGTGTGGACGGAGTCAGCGAAGAAGGAAGGACATGGAGACAGTGTTCAGTTGATCAGCAACCTAGCCAGGATCTCCAGCCCGGATCTCCAGCCAAGTTCTGGTCTGGATCTCCAGAGAGGTTCTGCTCAGGTTCTCCAGTCAGGTTCAGTCACCAGGTTCTAGTCAGGCTCTCCTGCCAATCTCCGCAGTCAGGTTCAGTCCAGGATCCCCTGCCATGCTCTCTCGCCAGGCTCCGCCTCCAGGCTCCGAGGCCAGTCCTTGTCCAGGATCCTCCGGCATGCTCTCACCAGCGAAGTTCTTCTGTCCCTAGAGAACGTTCTGTGTAGGTTCTGTGCCTAGGCTCTGTCTCTCTTGGTCCTGTCTTCCAAGCCCTGTGTTCTTAGTTCTGTGTTCTGAGTTCTGTGTCTTGCTGTCTTGTTACATCTGTATTTATACCAGTTCATTTTAATCCTGTCAATCTCTATTACAAAGGTTAGGGCGTTTCTTATCTCCATTCCAGGGAGTAAAGATTATGTAGCTTAAGCATGATTGTTTGTAGTTAAATTGATTAACTACCCGCCTGGTACTTAGTTAAAAGGTATTATTCCCTCCCTAACTTCAGGGGAAAATCCCTACCTGGGGAAACAACCTTTCTCAGAGAGGTGACCTTGGTTAAAACACAGCACCAAGAAGGTGAGCAAACATATTAAGAACAGTATTCCATATATGCCAGGCCCTTGAAACAGCAAGGATGGACCGGTTCCCGGCAAATTCCCCCTTTTTTATTTTTTAAAAGCAGGCATTAAAAAGAAAAACCTCAAATGCTCTCTTATGTCCATTTTAAGAGTAGGATTGGCACTTTCCGCTATTACCTGAGTCCTGATCTATCATCCCAGGGAGAGCTTGCCAATCCTGCACTTTCCCGGGGTAGAAAGGCTGCAGTGGGGTTAAGGATAAGGCTCCTTGGGCCTACCTTCTCCCATGCCATTACATTTACCTTTCCTTCCTCAGAAAAGCATGGACATACTTCTTGTATAAAACATTCTGTCTGACTGGGAGTAACCTTAATTCCTCTGCTAGCAAGCACATATGTTAAAAGATCAATACAGAGTCTTTTTTCTTTGGACTCAGTATGGCACGTCTTCTCAATCTAAGGATCAATACAGAGTCTTCTTTCTTTGGACTCAGTATGGCACATCTTCTCAATCTAAGTTCTGTACTATCCACCTTCTTACCCTACTTATCCTCTATAGGGGGGTCTGTAGCACCCTGGTGGAGTCCTATCCGTCCCGAGTGTGGGGGTTCTCAATGGGGGGGGGGCTTACCTAGGGGAATCCTTTTCCAGGTGTTCCCAAAGGTGTGGACGGAGTCGGCAAAGACTATCCACCCTTTTCCTATGGTGGAGTCCTATTCATCCTGAGTGTGGGGGTTCTCAATGGGGGGGGCTTACCCAGGGGAATCCCGTTCCAGGGGTTCCCAAAGGTGTGGATGGAGTAGGCGAAGACTATCCACCCTCTTCCTACGGTGGAGTCTGATCCGTCCCGAGAGTGGGGCTTCTCAATGGGGGGGCTTACCCAAGGGAACCCTGTTCGGGCGCCAGATGCCGGGGTCCAGCCCCAGCGGGTCCAGGGGTCCCCAAAGGTGTGGACGGAGTCGGCGAAGAAGGAAGGACACGGAGACAGGGTTCAGTTGAGCAAACATTTAAGAACAGTATTCCATATATGCCAGGCCCTTGAAACAGCAAGGATGGACCGGTTCCCGGCACAGTTGTCCAGTCGCTTAGGCTTTTATATATATAGATAATGATTGTCTTCATGTGCAAAGGTTTCCTATGCATAAAAAAAGACCAAAAAGAAGATTAAGGATGCTGTATCTGATGAATTAAAATTTTCACAAACAACACCCTATCTAATAATAGACAAAGATTCAAATTGACCATACCTTCGCTATGCCCACCATTGGCTAATCAGAGTGATATGCAAATTAAGCTCCAGCAAAGATGGCAGTTAATTTGCATATGTAGGCGCAAAGTGGCAGAGTGAAGACTGAAGGTGGCTCCAGCACCAGTTTTCCTCTGGCACCTGGGACCCAAGCTTATTGCACTAATCTCTTTGTGCAACAGGCCTCTAGTAGAATATAATAATGTTGAGCTCTCTATACTGTCCTATTAATCTATTTGTTTACCATTCCACCCATACTTATCTAGATTGCTGTAGTTTTAAAGCCTTAAAGTCAGGAATTGTCAGTCCTCTGACTTCATTTTCAGTATTGCATTGGTTATATTGAGCCTTTTGACTTTCCATATAAACTTTACAACAAGGCTGTTGCTTTCAATAAGCTGCTAAAATTTTGATGAAGAGTGCATTGAATATCTAAACCAAGTATTTAATTTAGATTTCTTCACTCTATGTAGGTGATCTGTTAAATGTTCTCAGTGGTGGAGCTAAGTTGTATGTACTAGGTCTCATGGTATTCACAGTATTGGGATTATCTTATATAATAAAAGCCTAATGTGCAAATTGCCCCCTCGGGTGTTTGTTCAACTGAGATACCGGGAGTTCAACCACTCACTTTGATGTGTGCTGACCACCAGGGTGTAATGTGAAACATGGAGCATCGATGACATGGTGCCGGCAGTGGGCAGCAGTGGAGGTGCTGCTGGCCCTGATGGGCCCCGACGAGAGTGGGACTGCGACGGGATGATGGAGCAGATGAGTGGGCAGTGCCAGGGCCAAAGTGGGTGTGAGTGGAGGCCTGATCACCCCACGGATTGCCCAGAAGATTGCCCCCAGGTGCTGAGGGAGCTGGGCGGGGGTCCTGGACACAATTGATCTGATCACCCCACAGATGATGACCAGCGGTGGCAACAGGGGGCCCAGCCCCGATTGATTAACCCATAGGGGGGGATGGTGGAGCAGGTGAGGGGATGGCACCAGGCCAAGGTGGGGTGCCAGGTGGGGCTGCAGGGCTGTGAGGCTGGGGGCACCTGATGGGGTCCAATCTCCACAGGCTATCCCAAGAGATCCCATCTCTGCATGAATTCGCTCACCGGGTCTCTAGTAATTAATAAAACAGTATGAACTTAGAAAAGTACAGTTGTGATTTGATTTCTACATTATTCACTCATTAGCTATGTGATCTCAGCCAGACTACTTAAACCATCTGAGCCACAGGAAAACTCTTACAACTAGAGATTAAACTAATGACTCATATGTTAATTAATTATTGCCACATTATATTTCCTGATATATTGAAGTATTTCAATGATTGGGTTGGTGAATTAAGAGTCGTACATATAATAAAAATGGTGTGAAGGAGAGGGGTATTGGTATTAGCAATAATAGTGTTGTTTTTTTGTTAAAAAAAATTTAGTGATAAATTATTTTGCATTTTATAGTCTAATTAGGTACATTTTAAGATCCTCTGGATGGGGATAACTTCAAATCAAGTTGGAAATAGTCAAAGCTTAACAGGAACTTAATAATATAATAGAAACCCAAAATAAATTTATTATATTCAACTGAATTTTCTACATCAAAATCTTTCATAAAACTTTATCTACCCAGGAAATTCCCCTTAACTCATTCTCAACTGAATGATGCATCTCTTCTAACTTACCTTTTATTATTTGGGGGTCAGCTCATTACTCAGAATGTATTTCAAGCTTACTCAGTGGAAATTCTTACTTGGCCCTGATAACTCTGGCAATTCTCTGATTTATATACTTACTGTCAGGCATTGAGCCTGCTGACAGCAAACACAGTTTCCAGTGGTCACAGTGGTAGAAAACTCCACTTGATGGGATATTAACAGTTTTAGTCATAAGTGAGAATTAACGACTTGTTCAGATTATCTTGAAATGTATCTTCATGTGGCTCTCTCACAGCCAGGAAATTATGCAAAACATCTGAAATAATGGAAGAGACATGGGATCACTGAATGGTACCAAAAAAATGAGACTGTGTTATGCAGTCTGTTATTGCTATTATTATAAATCTATGTGTGAGGTCATGCAATAATTTTGTCCATTTTCCTACTTGAAAGTGTAGCATACATATTGCATATTAAAATAAATATGCAAAGTTGGAAAACATAACACTACTCATAATAAATGCTTGGAATCATATTTGTAATGTAAGAAGTCTATATAAAGGAATAAATCTAAAACTTAATAGAATTCAATTTGAAAATATTCAATATAAAATTTGTTACATTAAAAAAGTTTAACTTTTAAATAATTTTAGTAATAATAGCAAACTTTATATGAATTTGAACATGTTTTTTATCATATATTATCCCTGGAGTTTTCATGTAAAATCCTTAAGCTCAATAAAATACATACTTATAGTGTTTTGTTCTGAATACAACTATATTTTATCCATTTAAGCAGCTTCACAACATCGTGTATAAATCATTAATTTAACAGTGACTTGCCCTGGTCAGGTGTCTCAGTAGGTTGGAGGGTCATCCCTTATACTAAAAAAATTGCAAGTTTGATTCTGGTCATGGCACAAAATGAGGTTGCGGATTCAATCCCCAGTCAGTCATGGATGGGAGGTAACCAATCAATGTTTCTCTTTTACACTAATGTTTCTCTCTCTCTCTCTCTCTCTCTCTCGCTCTCGCTCTCGCTCTCTCTCTCTCATTTCCCTTCCCTGCTCTCCAAAATCAATGAAAATATCCCGGAGTGAGAATTAAAAACAAACAAATAAACAGAAACTAAAAAAAAAAAAAAAATTGCTTAAAATTTATAAAGTAATATACTCATTGAGGAAATTTGTAATACTTATTTTTTCAGACTGGCAACACAATTAATTAAGTTAAAAATAAGGTATGTGCATTCAAATTTATAAAAGCAATGTGGGGAAATGTGTGGTTTAAATTTGTCTAAACTTGAAGTGTTGTTAATAGATTTAAATAGAGGTAAATGAGAGTGAGATTTTATTCTGGAATTCAGGATAAATTTCTAAGCAGTTGTTTTAGATTTGGGAATTGTAAAAACATCTGTGGCAAATAAAAGCAGGCATTGATAGTTTCCCTAAGTGTATGTGAAGAGTGAAACATAATGGAGTCCCTGGGAAATTTTTTAATTAATTAAGGTGCATTAGAGGAAAGTAAATTTCCAATAAGAAAATTGTCAGCCAAGCAGAATAGGGAGAGAATGGTTTCCTGAATGCATTGGAAAAGGGATTTTTAAATCGAGGTGGCTGTAAATGGGCCACAAAAAGGTAAAATAAGTTTAAAACAAAGAGAATTACAGAAGAGTTGTACTTTCTAGATAAATTAGGCAAGTGCAGTAGGAAACTGTACCTTGGTATTAAAAAAGTATTCAAGAGTGGATAGAAATAAAGTTCATGTGAGACAGGTGTCAAATATGGAGGAGAGCCAACCTAAACTGCCTGGAGATTGAATTCCATAATGTGCAGTATAATCAGGATGATTATTTCACTGAACCAGGAAAGTGAGACTTGGAAATCATAGCCAGGCTATAATCAGATGTAGAGTTAACGAAATGCCTAAGTTGGAAATGTAAAAATTAGCTAATTATCCAGTGTATTTTAACAAATACTCATTACTTCATTACTTTTTACATTTACATTCAGAATTTTTTAAAGATTCTCATTTTCCCAAGCATCAATAAGCTTATTGAATGTATAATAACATGTATGAATAATTACATGATAATGTAGGCAACTCAACAAATACTTGTCCTATATAATAAAGAAGTAATATGAAAATTAACCCTCACAAGATGGCTGCCTATGACCAGGCCGGCAGGAGGGGTAGTGAGGGATGACCAAACGACTGAACAGCAAGCTGCGTGAGGCAACCAGGCTACAGGGGGGTTAGTGAGGGATGACCAAATGACTGAACAGCAGGCTGCAGGGGGGGCTATGAGGGGTTACCAGGCTGTCATGGGGGGCCGTTGGGGGTGACCAGGCCAGCAGGGGGGCAGTTGAGGGTGACCAGGCTAGCATGGAGGGCAGTTAGGGGTGACCAGGCTGGCAGGAGGGAGGTCAGTTAAGGGTGACCAGATAAGCAGGTGAGCGATTAGGAGCCAGCAGGCCAGGAATGTGAGAGGGATGTCCAGACATCCCCCAAGGGGACCTGGATTGAAGAGGGTGCAGGCTGAGCTGAGGGGACCCACCCCCCCCCTGCATGAATTTCATGCACCGGGCCTCTAGTTTTGAATAAATAGCCAATGCAGGAATAATATAACTTTTCTAATATAACTCTCTTCATAAGAACTAAATGAAAATATCTATCTTTAAAAAACAAAAACTTCAAAGGATGTAACCCTAGAGCTCAATTTTCTAAAAAAACTAGAGGTCTGGTGCACAAATTTGTGCATGGGTCGGTTTTCTCGGCCTAGACCAGGGGTGGGCAAACTTTTTGGCTCGAGGGCCACAATGGGTTCTTAAACTGGACTGGAGGGCCGGAACAAAAGCATGGATGGAGTGTTTGTGTGAACTAATATAAATTCAAAGTAAACATCATTACATAAAAGGGTACGGTCTTTTTTTTTTTTAGTTTTATTCATTTCAAACGGGCCGGATCCGGCCCGTGGGCCGTAGTTTGCCCATGGCTGCCCTAGACAGTGATTGGGGCCAATTGGGGCTGTCTCACCCAGTCCTGATTGGGACCTATTGTGGCTGGCCAGCCGGGAGGAGGTACTGCAGGAGGTTGGCCGGCCGTGGAGGGTTGGCTGTGGGAGCACACTGACCACCAGGAGGAAGCTCCTGCATTGAGCATCTGCCCCATCGTGGTCAGTGCACATCATAGCGACTGGTTGTTCAGTAGACTGGCCATAAGGGTCACTTAGGCTTCTATATGTATAGATTCTGAAAATTTTATTATCAATATAAAGTGAAGACTTTAGAAAATTCTAACTCAGCCATTCCAATTTCAAAGTAGAATATTTAATCTTCCTAGCCTTACAGGAAGGCAACAAGTAATAACATGCTCTTTGAACTATTTATATGTCACATTTTCTTACTCTGGGCTGTTACCAGGGGCCTACGATGGACTATGACTTAACTGTTTATTGGCACATATTCTACAGCAGCCAACATATTAAGTTGGGTATTAAATAATTCGTTATAATACAATTAAACAATGTATACTTTCTTTCAGGTTATTCACAAGGTTGACATTTAATACAGTTATTCTTTTCAATTTTTACTGGTCCAACTGTATACTTTTTATATTATACTAGGGGCCTGGTGCACGAAATTCGTGCACTGGGTGTGTTTGGGGGGGGGGGGGAGTGTCCCTCAGCCCAGCCTGCCCCCTCTCACATACTGGGAGCCCTCAGGCGTTGACCCCCATCACCCTCCAATCGCAGGATCAGCCCCTTGCCCAGGCCTGACGCCTCTGGCCTAGGCGTCCAGCCCGGGCAGCGGGGACCCGCAGCTGCAGCGGCCCCACGATCGTGGGCTTTGCTTTAGGCCCAGGCAAGGGACCCCTAGCTCCTGGGACTGCCAGCTTCGACCGTGCCCAGCTCCCATCGCTGGCTCCACCCCTATTTCCTGCTATCACTGGCCAGGGTGGAAAAGGCACCTGATTCTCCGATCATGGCTGGGGGGCAGGGCAAAGGCGGCCCCAGGGCCGCCTTTGCCCTGCCCCCCAGCTCTTAGCTGCCCCCTGGATTTCTGATCACTGTCAGTGGCAGGGGGCTTCTTCCTGCTTTCCCTTTCGACTCCCTGCATTGTGCCTACATATGCAAATTAACCGCCATCTTGTTGGCAGTTAACTGCCAATCTTAGTTGGCAGTTAATTTGCATATAGCCCTGATTAGCCAATGAAAAGGGTAGCTCGTACGCCAATTACCATTTTTCTCTTTTATTAGTGTTGATATATATATCCTGAGTCATAAACCTACTTATTCTTTAGATGTGCTCTTTAGAAATGAATCTAATTTTTTTATTCAACCACCACATATAGTTTAATGTAATGGAGCTAAGTAAAAATGTAATTAAAATCATTTTATAATAAAAATTTCACTATTTAATCTATGAGATTAATGAAATCCATGACTTGTTATTTACTATACATCACAAGTACATACATAATCTTTATGCTCAATCCTGGCTGGGCTCTCTATGGTATAAGGAAAGAACTGGTATGAAAATGAAATAATTAAGTTATTTGATGTTGAACTTTGCCTAATAAATTGATATGGGATTTTAAAAGTACTTAGGAATTTGTCAACTATTTTTCAACTATTTATTTGTTTCTGGAGACAGAGAGATTTCAATTTGGCTTTGGCAGTTTGAGCTCTCTAATTACTAATGTTGACAGCACATCCTATATAAGAAAAAATATTTTTTGCATTTTCATTTTCCTAACATATCTTCTGATTTATTATAGTTTTAAATTTTGATGAATTCAATTTATTGGTTTATATTGTTCTAGTTATGCCTGTTCAAGTTATTAAAAAACATGATATTACACATAGCATACTACATAAAGCCTCAATAAGGCAACAAGAGGAATAAAACACAGTCAAACATCAAGGAGTTCAAAACATCTAGACTCAGTATCCAAATTCTCCCTTTTTCACATATGAGGTGCATTTTTCAAGATCAAGATACTTGTGAAGCTACAGTCTTAGCCAAGATGGAGTGTTTTATATACCTTTAGTCATAGAGCTGAAACAAGACAGCTGCCCGTCCACACATTTTCTAGATATATCAACATGCATATGCTGCACCGAGTATGGCTCACACCCTGATACAGATCTTCATCAATCAATAACCCATTTTGTTTTGGCCAAGTGTTAACAGCATTAATCTAGACATCCGTGGAGAAGAGCATATGGATACAACAGACAAGCTGATGTTAAACTTGCTTACCATTCTGTCAAGAAGATATTCTACACTTTGGTCTAAAAGCATTGGAATTTCAGAATATCATGTGTTTTTCTCTTGTCAATATGAAAGTAATCCTGAGCATTATGTTAGGTAGAGATTACATTTTTGTTTAGTTTTTTGTCTATATGAATATCCAAATATTCTGGCCCACATTTTTGCATAAATATCACTTTCTCCATTGCAAATATAAAGGATTTTTGTGATCAATTATAATACCTATAAAATATGGACTTATATTTAGGTTTCTATTTCTTTTCTACATACCTATGTGTTTGTTTTTCTTTAGGCCAACAGCATACTCTCTTTAATACCTAGTTTAAAATAGGAACTTAAGAGAGATAATGTAAACCATCCAAAATTTCTCTTTTAATTTTTTCAAGAGCTCTTTGTACATTCCAGATCTCTTGCATTTTCATGATATTTTAAAAGCAGCAAGTCAATTTTTACAAAATAATTTATTTATTTTCAATTTTATTTTCTTGTTTAAAGTATTACAAATAGTAGTACATATGTCTCCTTTTTTTCCCCCATTAACCTTCCCTGGCCTCTCCTACCCCCCGGCACATGCCCTTACCCCCCCCCCCCAGTGTCTTGTGTCCATTGGTTATGTGTATATGCATGCATTTAAGTCCTTTGATTGAACTCTTACTGCTCCCCCCCCCCCCATACTCCCAAGCCTTCCCACTGTAATTTGTTTTTAAAAATTGCTGTACATTTTGTTAAGAGTGCATTGAGATTACAAATCATTTTGGGGAATTTTTTTAAAAAATATTCTAATCCATAAACATGATACATGTTTGTCTTTGGGTCTTTTAATATATCTTAGTAGTTCTTCAATATTGTACAGATTTTGTAGTTTAAATGCAGTGCACTTGAAATCATTTTTTTTTTAAAGTTATCCCTCCATCCTTGGTTTTTGGATGCTATTATAAATAGAATTATTTTTGTTTCTCTCTGCAAATAATTATTAAGATTATTTTAAATATAACTCTTTTTGTCAACCTTGTATCCTGAAAACATACTAAATTCATTATTACTGTTAGTAATTGCTTCAAAGATTTCTTTATGCATTTTACATTAAAGATTGTTATTGAAATACAAATGACATTAACTTATAAGTGAATTTATTCCTTTCAAGCTTATTTTATTTTTTTTAGGTTTATTACAATAGCCAGAACTTTCAAAATAATGTTTAATAAAAGTGATTAGAATGAAATTCTTGACATTTCCAAATTTTTGGAATATACCATTTAGTAATTTACTTTTAAGTAGCTATAAGGTTTCATGGATGCCCTTTACCAGAATCTGGCAGTTCCCTTCCATTTGTGTACTGAGAGTTTTTTCATGGACAGATAGTAGTTTTTGTAAAGTACTTTTTTTACCTCTACTGCCCTAATAATAATATTTATCTACATTTATTAATGTAGTTAATTTAATTAATTCAAATGTTAGGATGAACAGATTTTTAAGTTGACCATAATTTATCATGATGCATAATCTATTTTTATCGGTCTGGATTTGGTTGGTTAATAAACCATTAAGTTTGTGTCTGTGTTTCTGCATGTTTTCATATGTTCATTTGGTAAGTTGGTATGTATTTTTTATACTAACGTTTTTTGGGCCTCAGTAAATGAGTTGTACTGTGGTTGCTCCTTCTCTATTTTCTCAAGGAATTGGAATAAGATTGATGCTAGTATAACCTTAAATGTTGAAAAAAATCCATAAGTAAATCTATAATCTTTCTTTTGGGAAGATTTTGAAAAATATATAATCCTATATAATAAAGAGGTAATATGCAAATTGACCATCATTCCAACACACAAGATGGCCACCACAAGATGGCCGGCAGGGAAGAACAGTTGTGAGCAATCAGGCTATCAGGGGAGGGCAGTTGAGGGGGAAGGCCTGCAGAGAAGGGCAGTTGGAGGGGACCAGGCTTGCTGGGAAGGACAGTTGGGGGTGACCAGGCCTGCAGGGGAGGGCAGTTGGGGGTGACCAGGCCTGCAGGGAAGGGCAATTAAGGGTGACCGGGCCTGTAGGGGAGGGAAGTTAGGGGCAATTGGGCCAGCAGGGGAGTAGTTAGGCGTCAATCAGGCTGGCAGGGGAGTGGTTAGGGGGTGATAAGGCTGGTAGGCAGAAGCAGTTAGGGGTAGGCAGGCAGGTGAGCAGTTGGGAGCCAGCAGTCCTGGATTGTGAGAGGGATGTCTGACTGCCCATTTAGGCCTGATCCCTGTGGGCAGTCGGACATCCCCCGAGGGGTCCCAGATTGGAGAGGTTGCAGGCTGGGCTGAGGCACACACACCACCCCCTGTGCACAAATTTTGTGCAGCGGGTCTCTAGTTTCTTTAATATTTATAGAACTAGTCAGTTTCTATTTCATTCTGTTTCAGCTTGGTAAGTTGTATAATTTAAGAAACTTGTCTATTTTCTCTAAGATATATAGTATGTGGGCAAAAGTTACTCATAATATACTTATTCTAATATTTGTAGTTTTTAGTGATTACACCATGTTAATTGCATCATCTTTTTTTCATCCTTGATCAGTCTAGTCCAGCTGTGGGCAAACTACAGCCCGCGGGCCAGATCCAGCCCGTTTGAAATGAATAAAACTAAAAAAAATAAAGACCGTACCCTTTTATGTAATGATGTTTACTTTGAATTTATATTAGTTCACACAAACACTCCATCCATGCTTTTGCTCCAGCCCTCCGGTCCAGTTTAAGAACCCATTGTGGCCCCCGAGTCAAAAGGCTGCCCACCCCTGGTCTAGTTAGGTGTTTATCAATTATATTAATCTTCTCAAAGAATAAAATTTGTCACTTTAATTTTTCTGGGTTGTTTCTTTATCTTCTATTTGTTTTGGTTCTAATTTTGAAATTTTTTTTTTTTTTTTACTTATATTGGGTTTGCTTTTCTCTTTTTAAGGAGAAGCCTTAACTCACTGGTTTTAGAACTTCCATATATACTAATATTACATTCTACTATAAACTAATATTACACAAATATATATTATCCTATCTAATAATAGACAAACATGGTAATTGACCATACCTTCACTATGCCTCCCATTGGCTAATTGATGTGATATGCAAATTAACCACTGACAAAGATGGCAGCTAATTTGCATACTGCAGGCAGGGAGAGACAGCGCCATCCCGCCTGCCCTGCTGCCATCCAGGCCTGCTATCTGCGATCTTGGGCGGGGGCAGGGGGAGTCCCATGTGTGACCGGACCCGGGGCAGCCAGGCAGGGCAGCAGCGATCCGCCGGCCCACCTGGGCATCCCGTGTGCGACCTGGGGCAGGGCCCCAACCCTCGGATACGCCCTGCCCTGTGCACAAAAGGGGCTGCGCCCCAACCCCCAGATTGGTCCTGCCCTGTGCAGGACTGGGGTGGCATCCCAATTCCCCGATCAGCCCTGCCCTGTGCTGGACTGGGGGCAGCGCCCCAACCCCCTGATAGGCCCTGCCCTGTATGCGACCCGGGGAGGTGGGGCAGGCACCTAGGGATCAGCCTGCCATCTGCCACCCTGGAGTGAGCCTAAGCCAGCAGGTCGTTATCTCCTGAGGGGTCCCAGACTGTGAGAGGGCACAAGTGGGGCTGAGGGACACCCCCCCACGCACACCTACCCACCCCCGCCAGTGCACAAATTTTTGTGCACCGGGCCTCTAGTATACTAATATTAAACTAATATACCTTTTTTATATAAACATGCAAAGCTATTAATTTTCTTCTAGGTACTGTTATAGAATCATCCCACAAATTTTAATATGCTTCATTCTCATAATAATTCAATAAAAAATAATTACTTATTTTCCTAGTGATTTTTTTCCCCTAGATCAGCTGTGGGAAAACTTTTTGACTTGAGGGCCACAATGGGTTCTTAAACTGGACCAGAGGGCTGGAACAAAAGCATGGATGGAGTGTTTGTGTGAACTAATATAAATTCAAAGTAAACATCATTACATAAAAGGGTACGGTCTTTTTTTTTTTTAGTTTTATTCATTTCAAACGGGCTGGATCCGGCCCGCGGGCCACAGTTTGCCCACGGCTGCCCTAGACCCGTGCATTACATCTAAGTGTATTGTTCTGCTTCTAAATACCTACAATTTCTAGATATCTTATTACTGTTGAATTTTATTTTGATACCATATTTGGAAGAAAATATATTCTGTCTGATTTAAATCCTTGAGATTTATTATTTATTTAAAACTCATGGTCTATTTCAGACACCTGAAAATAATTAGTGATTGTTATATAAATTATCTTATTGGTCACAGTGTTTGATATAGCTGTTGCTTATTGTTTGCTTAATTGTTTTGTCAATTGCTGAGAGAAGGGTTTTTAAAATACAAACTGTGGTTTGATTTTGTCATTTTTCTCCCTTTAGTTCTATTGGCTTTGATTCATAATTTTGAAGATATTCTAAGTACATGCAATTTTTATTTTCTATTGGTAAATGACTTTTTTCTTTTCCATTAAGACATTTTCTCTTCAGAAATGTTATTTCCAAATGTTATTTATGTGAAGTCTATGGTATCTGAGATTATATCCTTGTTATGTTCACTAATAACATGGTATGTATCTATTTCAATGCTTTCATTTTTAACCCTATCTATATATTTATATTTGAAGTATATCAATAGTAGATAGCCTCTTTTCTCCATCCTGACAATCTTTATTTTTAAAAAATATGTTTTTATTGATTTTAGAGAGAGAGAAAGAGAGAGGTTTAGAAAGAAATAAACATCCATGAGATAGAATCATAAGTTGGCTGCCTCCTTCATGCCACCTACTAGGGATTAAGCCTGAAACCTGGGCATGTGCCCTGACCGGGAATCAAACCACAACTTTCTGGTTTATGGATCGACACTCAAACACTGGGCCATACCGGCCAGGTGATTCTTATAATCTTTGCCTTTTAATGTCACCATTCTCTATGATTAGCATAGACCAAATACTGTGTAGTCTTCAGGTTTGTCAAAGTCCATAGTGAACACATCAAAATTGCTTCATATTTATTTGTCTTCAGTTTTCTCATATCATCTGTCATATTCATTATAACTACTCTTCAAATTCCCATAAACCTTAATTGCTTAAGTATTGAGTCAATTAATTAATTTATCTTTTTATTAGTTATCTTTAAAAATATGTTTTTATTGATTTTAGAAAGAGACAAAGGGAAAGGAAGGGAGAGACCGAAAGATAAACATGATGTAAAAGAAACATCAATCAGTTGTCTCCTGCACACATCCTAACTGGAGATCAAACCAAAAACCTGGCTATGTGCCCTGACAGGGAATCGAACCGATGGCCCTTTGGTGCAGGCAATGACACTCAATCAACTGAGCCACACTGGCCAGGGCTCTTATTTTTTAAGCCATTTCTCACTATATATTTTTTCCCTATAAAAACCAAATGAACAAATCTGGTTATATTCCATACTTTTCCTTCTCTACTACTTCTAGTCATGTCAACTTTGGTGCTAACAAGTAAATAAATAAATAAATAAGAAAATAATGAATGTGAATCATAGTAAGAATGTTTTTTAAGAAAACTTAACTAAATTTATTATTTGGGTACACTAGAAATATTTGGGCTACAAAATTATCAACATTCCTGTGCTGTGTAGTTTAAGTCCAAACTTTATTATTATTAAGTGAGAAAATAACTAAACATATTGATCAAAATGAGCAAAATGCAAATGACTAATATGAATAAATATTTGAAAGCTCATTAGATTGTTTGAATTTATCAATATATCATATATACATTGCCACATACACTATAAAAGGTAATTATAATTAGAGAAGAAAATACATATTTTTTAAAGGTTAGCATTAAACATATATTCTTTTTTGAAAATTGTATTTCAAGAAGTATTTTAGCTTCTATTGGGCTAAACTTTGTGCTAGAACCTGAATTTGTAGAGATGAGTAAGAATTTATTTTTATTTGAGGAGTTAAAAGTTTATTGACTAAATATTCAATGACTTAGTTAAAATATCCTATTTAGATATTCTGGGGTTTGAAAAAAGTCAAATTGTTTTTAAAACAAGGATACCTATATATGCATTTTTATTATTTTATTCTTTTACATTGGTGAATCATCTTCATATTTAAAGGTATAATTGGAACTATAAATTAATAAATTCTATGGCAAGAGCTATCACTGTTTAAAAAATTAGAAGTTGGTGAAAAGTATAAAAAATAAAGTAAAGGTTAATGGAATGATAATGTCAAATTAACATTTTTTTCAATTAGTGAACTTCATTAGTGCTAATCTCTACATGATTTATGGTCACTGGAGACAACACTAAATGGCAATTGTTGAATGAATAAGACTTGTTAAAGAAAACAGGTTTCTTCTCATATTTTAAGTAGATAATTTAGATATGTTCCCAGCTAAAATATTTTAAGATTTTAAGAAAAATAAATGTTATAAAACAGTTTAAAGAGACTTGTTCTGTAATTTCAAAAAGTATTTTTACTTAATTCTATTTAAGTAGTAAATGCAATATACAGCATATCCTTAAATTCATGTGCAAATGCAAGATATAATTATCATGACATTTCCTTTAGGAAGATAGCTAGCAAAACTTGTTATTTAGTTCAGTGTGTATATTAAAAAAAGGTTGCCATGACAATGAGAAAAGATTAATATTGTGTAAATCTTATTTTAAGAATAAATGTCCAGCTTGAAAATAAATAACTATATTATGCCATACACACTAGCCATTGAACTTTGCCTACATAATTTGACTTAACAACAACAAAAAAAAACCCAAGGGTACAGACTATCATACCAGAATTTCCAATGTGATATACAAAGTGATATTCTGCTATGTGTGGATATTTTGGTGTATTGAAGATCCAGAAATCTGACCTCTGAAGAGATTTTTAATACATTCTTCAGTTCCCCAGGAAATTAAGGAATCATATATTTGGAAAGTGTGGACTCCTGTAAGCTATGCCTGATTTCAACCTCTAAAGATTACATTAGCTTAATAATGGAGGACTTAAAACATAACCATCTAGTTTAAGATTTCATCATTTAACACATATGTATTTTCTCTCCTAAAGCTCACATGGCAAGTACCTGGGAACATAATGCTTTTCTTAAAACAATGCTATGAAATACTAGTAATACTAACCTCTGACCTGTTGCTTCTCTGTTACGTTTTATATGGTCTGAAGTGAAACAAGATAAACAAAGCCAATATGAGTGTGTTTTTGTAAAATGACCTTCATGACCAGAAATGGTATTGATGTTATGCTGTGAATTTACACTGATGGTAGATGTTGATGGCAGTGTTTTTCACATGCATTTGCTTGGTAAAACAAAATATTGTATTCACAAATTTAAAGAACGATGCAAAAAAAAACAAAACAATATTTTTTTTTCCTTGTAAAACAACTACTGCTTTGATATCCACACCCACAATTTTGTTGTTGTTAATCTTCACCAGAGGACATTTTTCCATTGATTTGTAAGAAGAGTGTAAGAGAGAGGGAAAGACAGGAATAAACATCCATGTGAGAGAAACACCTCGATTGGTTGCCTCCTGCACAAGCCCCAACAGGGCTGGGGAGAAGCCTACAGCCAAGGTACATGCCCTTGACTGGAATCAAACCCGGGACCCTTTGGTCCTTAGGCCTAAGCTGTATCCACTGAGCCAAACAGGTAGGGCCACACGGTACAATTTTATTAAACAAACTCACCATATCAAATCCCATGCCTATGTGGATGAAAAGGGGCCACATGCTAACCTGGCTACTCAGGGAAGGCCTGTGTGGTGGCCTTGCAAAATCATAGACCTAAAGTAACCACAAAATATGGACTGAAATTAAAACCTTTTAATTAAAAAGCAGTTCATGGTGGGTAGTTATGTCCTAGGCCAGTATCTTCCCTGAAAAAGATCAACTTCCATCTTTGCTGAGCCTATTGTCTTTTGCATCTAAGATAACATACCTGTATAACTTCCCTTTTTCTGGACCCCTCAGGGCACAACAAATGGCACCAGGGTGCAGCCCACAAGTTCCCTCGTTGTTAGTTATCTTATTAACTAGGGGCCCGGTGCACGAAATTCGTGTACTGGGTGTGTCTGGGGAGGGGAGTGTCCCTCAGCCCAGCCTGCCCCCTCTCACATACTGGGAGCCCTCAGGCGTTGACCCCCATCACCCTCCGATCGCCTGATCGGCCCCTTGCCCAGGCCTGACGCCTCCACCAGAGGTGTCAGGCTTGGACAGGGGACCCCCATCTCCCCCTGATCACTGGCTCTGGCCCCCGCCCAGGCCTGAGGCCTCTGGCCCAGGAATCATGCCTGGGCAGGGGACCCCCATCTCCCTCTGATCGCTTGCTCCACCCCCCGCCCAAGCCTGACACCTCTGACCCAGGCTTCAGGCCTGGGCAAGGGGACCATCATATCCCCCCAATCCCTGGCTCAGCCCCCCGCCCAGGCCTGATGCCTCGGCCAGAGGAGTTGACCCTCATCACCCTCCGATAACCAATCACCGGATCGGCCCCTTGACCAGGCCTGAGGCCTCTGGCAGAGGTGTCAGGCCTGGGCAGGGCACCCCCAGCTCCCCGCGGTTGCAGGCTCCGCCCCTGCCCAGGCCTAACGACTCTGGCCTAGGCGTCCGGCCCGGGCAGTGGGGACCCGCAGCTGCAGCGGCCCCGCGATTGTGGGCTCCACTTTAGGCCCAGGCAAGGGACCCCTAGCCCCCGGGACTGCCAGCTTCGACCGTGCCCAGCTCCCATTGCTGGCTCCACCCCTACTTCCTGCTATCACTGGCCAGGGCGGCAAAGGCGCCTGATTCTCCGATCATGGCTGGGGGGCCCCCCAGCTCTCAGCTCCCCCCTGGGTTTCCGATCACTGTCAGTGGCAGGGGGCTTCTTCCTGCTTTCCCTTTCGCCTCCCTGCATTGTGCCTACATATGCAAATTAACCGCCATCTTGTTGGCAGTTAACTGCCAATCTTAGTTGGCAGTTAAATGCCAATCATAGTTGGCAGTTAACTGCCAATCATAGTTGGCAGTTAATTTGCATATAGCCCTGATTAGCCAATGAAAAGGGTATCGTCGTACGCCAATTACCATTTTTCTCTTTTATTAGATAGGATTGTTGACTGTCCCTGTACCCACCCATGTAAAATAAGTATGTGTCTATCATTTTGCTTTTTATCCAATTCCAGGGGTTTCCTCACTTTGCTTTCTTCAACCTCCCTCATCTATCACCAATGGAGTTCATGTAACCCACTTACTTCTCCTCCTTTGATTGTAATGTATAAAACAGTGGTTCTCAACCTGTGGGTCGCGACCCCTTTGGAGGTTGAACGACCCTTCACAGGGGTCACCTAAGACCATCGGAAAACACATATATAATTACATATTGTTTTTGTGATTAATCACTATGCTTTATTTATGTTCAATTTATAACAATGAAAATACATCCTGCATATCAGATATTTACATTATGATTCATAACAGTAGCAAAATTACAGTTATGAAGTAGCAACGAAAATAATTTTATGGTTGGGGGGTCACCCGAACATGAGGAACTGTATTAAAGGGTTGCGGCATTAGGAAGGTTGAGAACCACTGGTATAAAACAAGGTGAGAAATGCCATTATCTGGAGCACTATCTCCACTGAGATTCTGCTTCCTGGCAATTGTTGACAGTTTGACTCAAACTCACAAAAATTCTTTACAGGGTTGAATGTTTTCTTACATTAACACATATTATCAAAGGGAGTGACTCAGAGATGATGCTGTTTTACTTGCTGAGTAAGTACATGAAATTCACATAACACTTGAGTCACCGTCCCTATGTCACCCTGACTTTACTGCACATGCATCCATCTGCCTTCTGTCCAGTTTCTTCCCCCATGATTGGCAGGGAATGGACACTTGGTTCCCTGGGGATTGTGAAATTGCAGCTTCCTGGAAATTAGGAAGAGGTCTGTAATTAATAATTTAAATAACAAAAGAAAATCTAAATCACAGTAGAGAAAGTGTTTTCTAATTAGGAATAAAAAGCATTTTTAAAAGAATAAGATAGTAGAGCATAGGCACAGATGCTGGTAAGTTTCAAGGATTTAACGGATAAATTAAATATTTAAAGTGAATGTGTATTTTGTTTCCAATGGAGTAAATGACATCTATTGAGACTGAGAAAGAAAGAAGTATGTGAAGTTTGAGGAGATAAAAAAGAAAGTTTAATAATGTAATTTTAGGAAGAGAGAAAATGAGATTGATTACCAGGGTGATTAGGGTGAAGTAGTAGGAGAGACAGTGTTCCTACTCAAAAGTTTTATTGATAGGAGGACTAAGGTTTTGAGACAAGTAATTTGGAATGTTGTGGGGACCTAATAATCACACACAACTTGACAATGCCAACTTTATTTCAAGACTTGGCTCATGTGTCACCTTTACTTACCTCTTAATATTTTCAAACTCACATAGAAGTAATCATTCTCCTGGATAGCATAAATCATAGTCAATGTATATGTTTAGCATCTAACCATACTGTGTAAATATTTTAGTGTGTCTATCATCTATTAGGTTCTCAGCTAGATAAGTGAAAGGAGTTTTAGGGATAAAATAAGCAGGTTTAGGGAGTTTTAGGAATAAAGAGGGGAGGATTGCATATTGGAGCTGCCAAAAGACATCCATTCACAGAAGATAGGGATAAGCCACAGGGAATGGGGAGAAAGAGGAAACAAACTTTCACAGAGGATAGAGAAATGCCAACAAATGGGAGAAAGAGGAAAACAGATTTTCACAGGAGATAGAGAATTCTACCACTGAAGCAGGAGAGAACGAGGGGGACACCACATGGGTTTTGAGCTTTGAAGCTGATATTCTACCAATTGGAAGGCAGTATGAAGAGACAAAGAACTGCAGCCTTTATAAACCTTAGAAAAAAGGAGCTCAGAGGGCTACCCCCTTGGAGCCACCTCCCTACACAGGAGTCTGTACTTGCTTCTAAAGGGGAAAATAAGACTTTTGGGGGGCTAGCTATCTGAATCTATGCCAGTAACCTGCCTGCTGACATACACCCTTGCTTGCCGATAAACTCCATTCTTATCTGGGATGCCTGTCCTGCCTTGCAGAACCTGTTTCCCGGAATACTCCCATTTTACAGAGGCCATAAACAGCCTCTTGGTGTGGTCTCATGTCCCCCATCCCAACTCATGGGGTGGGCGAGGAAGGTTGCAAAGCCTGCGAAGGGTCTGGAAGCCTGACCCATATTTGGAGGACAAAGGAACTAAGAGTATAAGGGGAAAGCTTCAACCATATTAATCACTCAGGATTTGGAGACTGACTCCCCTGAGTCACAGCACTAGTGCAATCTGCAATAAAGGCTACTTTTCTGAAAATATCCTCTTGAGTGCCCAGCTGATTAATTCTCCTGCACTGCCTGGCAGTTTATCTGCAACACTTCCTATAAATTTCTACCCTTTTCATCTACAACTTTTTGTCCATGGCTTCATTCTTCAAATCCATCTGGACAAGAACCCAGGAAAGAAATCACCCTTGCATCCTGCTCAGGAAAACAACCTGACTCATAAACAATGATCACCTTTAGAGTCTTACAACTCATGACTCATTATCTAAAATAGAGGTAACTCTTCTTAATCTGTAAACTCTTGGTTAGGTCTAATCTTCATTGAGGTCAGACATTCCATTGTCCTGCAATTTGCTTCCTTAGCATAATGACTGAAATATAGAAGGACACACACACACACAGCTAAGTCGAGGATACACTCTTGATCTTCTAATCATTGCCTTTTCAAAACCCTTACTCTTTTAAAAATATACATATTCTTTTTTTTATTTCAAGGGGGAAGAGAGAGAGAGAGAGAGAGAGAGAGAGAGAGAGAGAGAGAAACATCAATGATGAGAGAGAATCATTAATTGCCTGCCTCCTGCCCACCCCACAGTGGATTTCCGGCCTGCAACCCAGGCAGGTGCCCTGACCAGGAATCAAACTGTGACCTGCTGGTTCATAGGTCAATGCTCAACCACTGAGCCCCAGGCTGGGCAAACCCTTACCCTTTTTAATGTGTTTTATCCCTGCCTTGATTTGGCTAACTTTTCTCAATTCATGAAGTTTTAATTCATCATTTTAAGAACATAGCATTTAGAATAACATATCCATGGTTTTAACATCTTGTTCTATACTTATTACCTATGTGAACTAGAGATAATATACAATGCTTCTTAGATTTAGATTCTCTACTTTTAAATTTAGCTCTCCTAAATTTTGTTTGCATAATTAATCATAAACTGCATATAAAGCCACTGGAATGCACAAGCTTAATAGTACTTAACCTATTGCAGGAAAATATCTGTAAGGATTGTGCCATGATCTGGAATATAGTGTGCCAGATCAGCTTGATTTTCTGATTTTTTGATATTGTAATTTGTTTCTCCTTTTTGTTACTTAAATTAAAAATTGTCATCAAAATATATTTAAAATTTGTGCTTAAGCACTAATATAACTTGGCAAATGGAATACTTTCTAATATGATTTTCCAGCTATTTCTTCAGCCTAAGTAAATTATTTTCTATGTTATCCTTATTCCTTTTGCTTTATTTTCTTTTGGTTCATTTTTGAAAATGATAACTATTAAAAGATTACTGGGGAGAACCAAGATGGCGGCATAGGTTAACGCCGGAGTTTGCTGCTTTGAACAACTACTTCAAAAGTGAAACTAAAAGACGGAATGGACATCACGCAGAACCACAGGAACACTGGCTGAGTGGAAGTCCTACAACTAGGAGGAAAGAGAAACGCATACGGACACTCAGAGGAGGCGCAGTGCTGAAGTCAAATTCTGGGGTGCGGAGTGCGAGGAGCGGGCTGGCGGCGGAGGGCGAGGTTGGCGTTTTCAATCGGGAGGGAGTCGCAGACTCTGAGCTCCAGATACAGGCGAGTCTTCAGGGACCCAGACTCAAACGGGAGAAGCGGGACTGTCTGGCTTCGGTCAGAGCGAGTGCAGCTTTCTCTCCGAGCTTTGCAGCGGGTGCTGGGACTCAGAGAGGCAGAGGCCCTGGGGACAGGACTGAGAGCCGCCATAACTGCTCTCTCCGGCCCACCCTGTTGATCCTGTTCGACCCGCCCCGCCCAAGCCCTGCACAGAGGCATTTACCGGATAGCCTCAGGCAAAGGCTAGATTAGCACCTCCCTAGAGGACAGAAGTTCTCTCACTGCTGACACAGCTGATTCTCATAGCCACTTGGCCTGGAGGTCAAACCCTCCCTGGAATTAGCTACAACAATCAAGGTTTAACTATAAGACTGCGAACAAAGACCACTAGGGGGTGCACCAAAGAAGCATAACAAAATGCGGAGACAAAGAAACAGGACAAAATTGTCAATGGAAGAAATAGAGTTCAGAACCACACTTTTAAGGTCTCTCAAGAACTGTTTAGAAGCTGCCGATAGACTTAATGAGATCTACACGAAAACTAATAAGACCCTCGATCTTATATTGGGGAACCAACTAGAAATTAAGCACACACGGTCTGAAATAACGAATATTAAACAGACGCCCGACAGCAGACCAGAGGAGCGCAAGAATCAAGTCAATGATTTGAATTGCGAGGAAGCAAAAAACATCCAACGGGAAAAGCAAAATGAAAAAAGAATCCAAAAATGCGAGGATAGTGTAAGGAGCCTCTGGGACAGCTTCAAGCGTACCAACATCAGAATTATAGGGGTGCCGGAAGATGAGAGAGAGCAAGATATTGAAAACCTATTTGAAGAAATAATGACAGAAAACTTCCCCCACCTGGTGAAAGAAATGGACTTACAGGTCCAAGAAGCGCGGAGAACCCCAAACAAAAGGAATCCAAAGAGGACCACACCAAGACACATCATCATTAAAATGCCAAGAGCAAAAGATAAAGAGAGAATCTTAAAAACAGCAAGAGAAAGTAACTCAGTTACCTACAAGGGAATACCCATACGACTGTCAGCTGATTTCTCAACAGAAACTTTGCAGGCCAGAAGGGAGTGGCAAGAAATATTCAAAGTGATGAATACCAAGAACCTACAACCAAGATTACTTTATCCAGCAAAGCTATCATTCAGAATTGAAGGTCAGATAAAGAGCTTCACAGATAAGGAAAAGCTAAAGGAGTTCATCACCACCAAACCAGGATTATATGAAATGCTGAAAGGTATCCTTTAAGAAGAGGAAGAGGAAGAAAAAGGTAAAGATACAAATTATGAACAACAAATATGCATCTATCAACAAGTGAATCTAAGAATCAAGTGAATAAATAATCTGATGAACAGAATGAACTGTTGATTATAATAGAATCAGGGACATAGAAAGGGAATGGACTGACTATTCTTGGGGGGGAAAGGGGTGTGGGAGATGCGGGAAGAGACTGGACAAAAATTGTGCACCTATGGATGAGGACAGTGGGTGGGGAGTGAGGGCGGAGGGTGGGGCGGGAACTGGGAGGAGGGGAGTTATGGGGGGGGAAAAAAAGGAACAAATGTAATAATCTGAACAATAAAGATTTAATTTAAAAAAAAATAAAAAAATAAAAAAAAATAAAAGATTACTGGTTTTGATGCTATATTTCAATATTTTTCTCCTATTTCTTGAACTGAATAATTATAACTAGTTTTTACTCCCCACGTTATTAATTCTACATTTTGCTATACCATGTCTGCAATATATTACCTCTAATTAGAGTTTTATTATGCTGTAGGAATATGTCTTCTGTTCTCAATTTTTCTTGCTTTTTAATATTTCAACATGCCTCTTTGAAGCTATTTCATCTTTTATAAAGTAGATAATTTCTTATATTTTATTGATATTAGAAATGCATGCATTATAGAGTTATCCTCTCTTATATTGTAATTTTTACACCATGTTTATACTCTCTAATACCTGAAAAAAACTCTCACCTCTGACATTTAAAAAAATATATGTTTATTGATTTCAGAGAGGAAGGGAGAGGGAGAAAGAGATAGAAACATCAATGGTGAGAAAGAACCTTTGATTGGCTGCCTTTGAGCCTGCAACCTGGGCATATGCCCTGACTAGGAATCGAACCACTACCTCCTGGTTCTTATAAAACATGTTTTCTTATTGTTTTGATCTTAAACTAGGCAATGTGCAAGCTTTATTTCTTATTTTCTTTCAAAAGAAGTCTTTAAAAATCTGACTGTATTTTCAAGATGGAAGATAGCTCTTAACCAAATATTCATTAACCAGTTGATTCTCACTTATGTTAGGCTCTGATAAATTAAGAAAGACTATTATGCTTTTGAAAGTATTTGGGATTTTTGTTTTCCATGATAAAGTGGTGTGTGAGTTATTCTTCAGGAATAAAAAGCAGTTCAAAATACATCTGAAACTAATATAACCATTATGAGATTTTATACCAACTATACTTAAATTTAAAAAAAAGAAATTATCTTTTAATCCTCAAAAGTGGATGGATATTTTTAAGCTTCAGCATCAATGAATCTTGCCCCCAGTGTTTTCGTCTTTTTCCATATACATAGCTCACTTCACAAGCCAGCATACAATTCACTGTTGCCTTTCCCTACTTCTCTCCAACTGTGTTGCAATAAAGAGCTCTTTTCTCTTAGTGGCTATCCACAGAGAATAACTATGAATGAATGGTTGTGTGTAGGAACTCGGGAAATCGTATAGGTGCAGTGGAGAAATAGGTTCCTCTTCTTTTGGTTGATAGAACATTGCATCTCTGATAAATTGGTCATTGGTCAAAGCATAGGATGTTACAGAATTTAAACTATGGATTGACTTTCAGGGCTTTCTCAATAATAAAGTTGATGTTAACATCTTCTGATGATAATAAATATCAGAAAAACTGTGATAATTGACCATTGATATTTCTGTTTACCATTTGTGAATTATATGTATTCCTGATTCTACATGGTTAATTACATACATTTAAAGAATAAGTAAATATTACTAAAAGAATCATCTTAAACCAAACTACCTAGAATTGTTAAATGTTTAAGATTCTGAAAAATATAGTTCTGTTATCTAATTATGTGGTTCTTTTCAAAATCCCATGTAAAATATGGTTCTTCAATTTGAGGTGCACTGTAAGAAACTTGAGATTACAGACTACAGTCAGAAATGTTTCTCCTATGTTTTGCCTTTATGAATATATATTATTGGGCTAGGTTCTCAAATTGCACAAAATCATAACAATATTGACAGCAACTCATGTCCCTAGTACAAAGGACAATGTTAATTTTTTAATATTGGAGTTATCCTCTTTCACATCTTAATTAATGCCTTTGGCAGCTTTTAAAAATAAACCCTCTATACTGAAAAGTCATAAAGCTCCCCTAAATTTTGTTTGCATAATTAAAAATCAATTCATATGGAATATATTTATATATGTTGTGAGGTAGGAACCTAATTGTTTTGTTTCCTATATTGTCTGTTCTATGTATCTTCACATGTAAGTTGTCTGTGAAACATGGCACTGTTACTTCATCTACTTCTAATTTTTTCCTGTGAGTTTGTCTCAGCCATTGAGCTGCACTTCAAAATGAGTCTGCTTCTTTGCTTTGGAGTGAGAAAATCAACTGTCAGGACCTGAATACAGTATCTAGTCTTATGCCAATAGGTTGGAACTTGAGTGAACTCCAACATGCAGTCTCCACTAAGGGTACTTTGTACCTTTCTATAGTTGACAGCCTTTCAAAGCACTGCCTTGTCTTTTTTTTTTTTTTAATTTATTCCAGAAAATTCTTTGTCTTGGCCAAATACCTTAAAATCACAGCCGTTCAGCTCTTAGGTGGGAGCAGAAATGCAAAGTAATTAGTAGCCTACCAGTTTCCATGTTGGAAACCTACCTTAATCACATCAGTTGCCCCAGGTGCAGTGTTGCTGCTTCAAACTTCCCTGAAATCGCTCTGTAATAAGGATTCTGACCCATTTTTTGGCACATGGCTGCTGACAACTTTTACACCTCACCCCTCCATCTTTCCCTCTGCCCTACATCTAGGCAAGCAGATATGAATATTGGATGTTCTGTCCTCTGGTACCAGTGGGAGATTCAAACAACATAAGCTCTTACCTATACAGGGAACCTCACCCAGGCCCTGCTACTAAATCACAATTGAAAAAACCTAAGCCATTTAAGGATTGCTTAAGAGGCTGGCCCTCCTTGCCCCAGAGACTTCAAGTATGTCAGTAACAGATATTTTAATACCCTCTTGATATGTTTGGCATGATCAGTCTCGATATCTGAACCAAATTTTGCCTAGGGGGTTCCTCCTGTTTCAGAAAAATTACTACAACACTGTTACATAAGTTGCTGTGTTTGATCTAAATACTTTTTTTGAAATCTTTCTCCATTAACTTCTATTAATTTCTCATCTCTCATGGGCTCTTTATAGTTACATTTCTATGAAACACTGGAATTTATATTTATGAAAAGGGCCTTGCATGTGCCAATAAGAGTTTTTAGAATTACTGAGGCTCAGTGGAAACCAGTTAGGCCATAGAATGTGCTCCATGTGCCATCTAGGTCAGAAGGCCTCTAGTAGACTTTGTACAATTCTTATTTCCTATATATATGAAATATACATGTAAATATACACATATACTAGTATATGTATGTATATATACAATAGTACACAGGGTGAGCAAAAGTAAGTATATAGTTGTGCGTATGCAAAACAGTTTATTCTTATATTATTATTATTTTCTATATGAACAACTATAAACCTACATTGCCCAACCACTTCTATATATATAAAACCCTAATATGCAAATAGACCAAACAGTGGAATAAACAACCAGTCACTATGACGTGCACTGACCACCAGGGGGTGCACACAGAACATGGCGGGCGTCGCCTGCAGCATGATGGTTGGAGCAGGTGAGCCGGGGCGCCAAACCAAGGCAGGGCATGGGTCACTGTCATCTGGGTGAGCCTCTGGTGGTTACTGAAAATTCTTTGCTCCTGCGCACCACGGTCCCACCCAGCACTCGCACCTGCTGCCAGCGCCAGCACCAGCCCCACTCTCAACAGCTGCTGGCACCGGCCCTGCTTGCACACACAGCCAGCACCGAAGTCACCTCTCACACCCGCTGCTGGCACCTGGCACAGGTCCCAATTGCTCGGCACCATCAGCGGGTGCGAGCAGCAGCTGCCGACCCCAATTGCCCCTGAGGGTTTCTCCACCTCCCCCTGCTGCTGAGGGGCGATCAGGGCAGCAGCCACCACTCACATCTGCTGACAGCGCCGGCCTCACTTACACCCACTGATGGCATCAACCCCACTCGTGCCCGCTGTGGGTGCCAGCCCCAATCGTTCCACACCATCAGTAGGTGCGAGCTGTTAGCACATGGGAGTGGTGGCAGTGGGAGTGGGGCTGCCGGCACACAGGGGACTAGGACCCACAATGGGAGGGGCCAGGCAGGGGCGTGGATGATGGGCCAAGACCCACCCCTGTGCCCACCGCAGCCTTGCGGATCACAGTTCCTTCCAAGGTACAGGAATTTGTGCACTGCGCCTCTAGTCTATATATATAAAAGCCTAAGTGACCAAATGACCGAACAACAGGTCGACCAGTCACTATGACATGCACTGACCACCAGGAGACAGATGGTCAATACAGAAGCTTCCCCCTGGTTGTCCTTGCACTCCCACATGCCAAGCTCCTGTGGTGGGTCAAACTTCTGCGGACGCTCTCCCCAGCCAGCTGGTCCGAATCGAGACTAGGCAAGGTGGCTCCAACGGGCCCCAATCACCGGCCAGGCTGAGGGACCCCACCCTTGCATGAATTTGTGCACTGGGCCTCTAGTATCTATATATATATAAAAACCTATGCTACTGTTACAACCGGTTGACTGGTCACTATAATGCACACTGACCACCAGGGGGCAGACGCTCAATGCAGGAGCTGCCCTCTAGTGGTCAGTGTGCTACCACAGTAAACCTCCTGTGGTCCCTCCCCTCAGCTGGCCAGCCTGATTGGCCCCGATCAGGCCAACTGGGACTGGACAAGAAGGCCCCAATTGTTGGCCAGGCCGAGGAACCCCAGTTGTGCACGAATTCGTGCACCAGGCCTCTAGTATTAACAATAACCCTATTTAAAAAACTGTACAGTGGGGCCTTGACTTATGAGTGTCCCTACTAACTAGTTTTTCAAGATATGAGCCATCTCTCAGCCGATTTTTTGCTTTGAGTTGCGAGCTAAAATTCGGGTTACGAGCCAGCTTCAGATACCCCACCACTAGTTGGTGCAGCGAACGTCACAGTGAACACCACAACATCAGCCCAGCATAACGTGTCTCACTCATTCACTTTTTGATTTGACATATGAGTAATTTGAGTTACGAGCTCCATCACAGAACGAATTAAACTCATAAGTCAAGGCCCCACTGTAGTAATAATTAGGAACAGGAGTAGGCTCAGATTTATTATAATTACCATGTCAATGTTATCTATCAAGAACTGCAGAGGTTGTTTATTATGAGCTTTCTATTTGTACAGTTATATATCCTTTGCAATCATTATTATAGTTTCAAACTAGAGGCCCAATGCACAAAAATTCATGCAAAAGTAAGCCTTCCTTCCCCCAGCTGCCAGCACCAGCTTCCCTCCAGCATCCAGGACCCTGGCTTCCCTCCTCCAGCTGCTGGTAGGCACCCAGGACCCGCACTTCCCTGTTGTTGAAATAGAAACCTGGCATACTGGATTTGGAGGTCTATTATACTGATATAGAGACTTGTGAACGATGAAGTCTTTCTCTTTATGTTTTTAGAATTTACAGGCTTCCCTCCAGCCATCGGCAGGCACCCAGTACTTGGGCAGCTTGGCTCTCACCCCGGCTTCATCCTACGGACATCTGGTCTAATTGGCATATTACCTTTTTATTATTATAGATATAATTTAAATTTGAGCCATAGAAGAAAGCTAATTTATGGGATTTTCAGCCAAATATATATTATAGTAACAACCATGTTTTTGAGAAAATTGTGTCTTATTCCTTTACTTATATTTATTAAACTTCAATCATTTAAAGTATATGAAGTATCATTTTAAAAATAAGTTATTATTAAATATCTATTGGATGTCATACCTTTTTTAGAACCTTTTCTTCACCATACAGATTTTCCAATACCTAAAAATTTTAATAGATCTTCCCCTCCCACTGAGCTTTTCATAATAATTTTAGAAAATATGATCATATGAGTTTGCTGATAAATTATTTTATTTTTTTAATTATATTTTTCAATATATTAGATTAACCATTTTCTCTTCTTCTTAATAAATAAATATTTTCTAAGGGAATTTTTATATATTTCTTTACTCATTGTTTTGGAAATACTACCTAGACCAAGGGTGGGCAACCTTTTTGTGATTGCATGCCCAAACCAGCAAAATCTCTGACTCAAAATTCTTCTGCATACCAACCCTAATTTTTTGAGAACATGTTACACCTACTTGATATCTCTTAAGGTGTACATATGCGAAGAACCTTGAAGAAATATTAAAATTGATTCGAGCGATGAAAAATACATTTATTTTTTAATGTATACATGTTATGTAAAATTATTTATTTACCTAAGATACACCTACACTGAATTTATCTGAAAAATAAAAAAGTCGATATTAAGAAAAAAAATTATAAATGGAAGATTATAAGAGAGGTTTAACGTGCCAGCAAAAGTTACTGGCTTGCCATGTTTGGCACGCATGCTAGGGGTTGCCCACCCATGACCTAGACAATATCTTCAGTCCCATTGTTTTTACTTTATTAGTAGGAGTCTATCTCAAATAGTGCATTGTAAAAATCTGCCAAACACTTTTCAATACTTGCCAGATTTGGCCTTCAGATGATATCTGCAATGGATCCTATCAACACTGTTGTTGAAATAGAAACCTGGTATATTGGATTTGGAGGTCTATTATACTGATATAAAGATTTGTGAATGATGAAATTTTTCTCTTTATGTTTTTAGAATTTATGCTCAATTGTAAAGCAATCTACCTGGGAGAAAGCAATTGGTGTGCTCAGTCTCAGTGCAGAGTTGTAATTGATGTTTCATATGAAAAAAATATTTGCTAGACACTATTAATGTAAGAAATATCTTGAAATTTCTGAAAATGCAGAAGTGTAAGAAATTGAGAGAAAAACAGATGCAACTGAAAGTAAACCAGTGGAGAAATACTTTGTATATGTATAGTTTTCCTTACTAAGGTAATAGCAAATGACTAAGTTTGATATCATGATAAGAATGGTTATGTATACAATAAACTGAAATAAGAGTTGAGTATTGATATGAAATTTCCTTTACTTCTAACAAGCTATCCTATCTAATAAAGAGGGAATATGCTAATTGACCATCACACCCTCACAAGATGGCAGCACCCACAGCCACAAGATGGCAGTGCCCAGGCCCCTCAGCACTGCCTCATCCAGCCGGAGTCCACCAGTCCCCTTAGCCCCATAGGGGAAGGCATTGGGGGTGATTGGGCTGGCAGGGGAGGGCAATTGGGGATGATCATGCTGGCAGGGGAGCAGTTAGGCATCAATCAAGGCAGCAGGGGAGCGGTTAGGGGGCTATCAGGTTGGCAGGCAGAGTGGTTAGGGGAAATCAGGCAGGCAGGCTAGTGGTTAGGAGCCAGCAGTCCCGGATTGTGAGAGGGATGGCTGATTGGACATCCCCCAAGGGGTCCCAGGTTGAAGAGGGTGCAGGCTGGGCTGAGGGACACCCCCCTATGCATGAATTTTGTGCACTGCACCTGTAGTCTATATGTATAAAACGCCTGTGGTTGTCATGCCCTCATACTGTAATGACCAATCAGTAGAAGTCTGTGTGTGCAGCAGGCATGCATGGGTGGGCAGGGACTTGACTCTGGAGGAATGACTGGAGGCGTGGATGGGTTTCTGGGTCCTGCCTCCCATGGCAGCAGTGGCAGCTGCAGGGCTCTTTCTGGGTCCCACCAATCCGCAGGACTCTCGGTCTTGGGTCTCACTTAATTTCGTACTATGGGCCCCTAGTCTATATATATAAAATAGGGGTCCTCAAACTACGGCCCGTGGGCCACATGCGGCCCGCCAAAAACATTTATCCAGCCCGCTGGGTGTTTTTGCCACCACTGCCTGTCCTGCCTAGCAGCCGACTCATCCCAGGCCCGCAGTGCGCATGTGTGGAATGTCTGAGGGACAGTGAACTGGCCCCCTTTTTAAAAAGTTTGAGGACCTCTGATATAAAAGGTTAAGTGTCTGTCCAACTGTCAGACTGGTAGCTATGATGCACAGTGACCACCAGGGGGTAGACTCTCAACACAGGAGCTGCCATGACATGCACTGGCCATTTAAAAAGAAACGGCACCAAGGACCTGGCGCTGACAAACCACCACCCTGGAGCAACACCCCACCATATCGCAGCCAACACTGCTAAGGCCCTATGGCATAAAATATAGCTCATAGCCCAGAACAGCCCAGAAATGGTTGCTGTGGGCATTGGGTGATAACATCACATAGCAATGCCCGGCTTTCTCTCCCTAGTGACTAGCCTCCTTAGAATTTCTTCAGCCCAGGAACATGACTTGCTTTATAGCCAGGTGCAAACATGTTACAGTTTAACCAAATGTGTGTGAAGTTTTGTCCCATGCCTCATCTCCTTTGATCCTCACAGAAGTCCTAGAGTAGGTAGATAAGAGACTTGGTAGAATCCTATTTTCTTTTCATTAACCAGAAAATGGAGATTCAGAGAGCTTAGAAACTTGACCCAACTGAAAAGAAGTAAGAATGGTGGACCTTGAAAAATGACTTCAGGTTTTCTCACTATGCAGAATATAGTCAAACACTGCTGCAGTTAAATATTTTACCTTTTGTTCTCCCTGCATCATCCTATCTAATAAAAGAGAAACATGGTAATTAGCATCCAACCGCTACCCTTCCCATTGGCTAATCAGCGAGATATGCCAGCCAAGATGGCGGCGGGCAGCCAGGCAGCTTGAAACTAACATGAGGCTTGCTTGCTTCAGTGACGGAGGACTCCAACGTTCCCTACCTGCCTTGCTGGCCTCTGAGCTTGCAGTTTAAGAAACATTGTAACAAATATAGAAGCTAAACAAAACCCCAGAAACCTGCTTTCAGCGAGCCAGGGATCTCAGGGCTGGAGTTGATACAGAGTTTCGATTATAGAACCCAAACAAACCAGATACCTTCTTTCAGCAGCAGAGACCTCAGAGCTGGAGCCAGAGCTAAAGCTGGCCCAGAATAAAAAAAAGAAAAAGAAAAAAAGGAGCAGTTGGGAGCTTCTGTCATCCGCCAGCCTGAAAACAGCCCTCAGCCCCTCACCCAGACTGGCCAGGCACCCCAGTGGGGACCCCCACCCTGAAGGGTGTGTGACCAGCTGCAAACAGCCATCGTCCCCTCACCCAGACTGGCCAGGCACCCCAGTGGGGACCCCCACCCTGATCCAGGACACCCTTCAGGGCAAACCAGCCAGCCACACCCATGCACCAGGCCTCTATCCTATATAGTAAAAGGGTAATATGCCTCCCAGCACTGGGATCAGCAGAGCCAAGAGGCCTCCCGGCACCGGGATCAGCGTGACAGGGGGCAGCGCCCAAACCTCCTGATTGTCCTGTGGCTCTGTGTGTGACAAGGGGCAGGGCCACAACCTCCTTATCCGCCCTGCTCTCTTCGTGACAGGGGCAGGCACCCCAAGCCCCTGATCAGCCCTGCTCTGTGCCTGATAGGGGGGAGCTCCCCAACCCCCTGCTTGCCCTGCGGCTCTGTGTGTGACAGGGTGCGGCGCCCCAACCCCCCCGCCCCCCACAGGCTCTGCTCTGTGTGTGACGGGGTAGAGCTATAACCTCCCCATCGGCCCTGCCCTGAGTGTGAGAGTGGCGGCGCCCCAACCCCCTGATCCGCCCTGCCCTGAGTGTGACTGGGGGTGGTGTCCCAACTCCCCTATCTGCCCTACTCTGTGAGTGACAGGGGGGAGCTCCTCAACCCCCTGATCAGCCCTGCTTTGTGCATGACAGGGGGGAGCTCCCCAACCCCCTGATTGACCCTGCTCTGTGTGTGACAGGGTACGGAGCCCCAACCCCCCTGATCCGCCCTGCTCTCTGCGTGACAGGGGGCAGTGCCCCAATCCCCTGATTGGCCCTTCTCTGTGCATGACAGGGTACGGAGCCCCAACCCCCCTAATGGGCACTGACAGGGGGTGGCGCCGCAACCTCCCCATCGACCCTGCCTTGCGTGTGACAGGGGGCAGTGCCCCAACCCCCCAATAGTCCCTACCCTGAGCGTGACTGAGGGTGGCATCACAACCTCCCAATCTGCCCTGCTCTGTGCATGACAGGGGGCAGTGCCCCAACTCCCCAATCAGGCCTGCTCTGAGCCCGACCAGGGGCTGCACCTAGGGATTGGGCCTGCCCTCTGCCACCTGGGAGCAGGCCTAAGCCAGCATGTCGTTATCTCCCGAGGGGTCCCAGACTGCGAGAGGGCACAGGTCAGGCTGATGGACACCCCCTCCCCCCCGAGTGCACAAATTTTTGTGCACCGGGCCTCTAGTCTACAATAATAATCTACTTCATGTTGATATTTGCTGCAGTGTTGCTGACCTGAAAGAGAAGTTGGGGTGCTTCACTGGGCTGGAGAAAGTTTAGCTAAATCAGAAAGCAGGTCTAATTAAGCAAATTTATCTTTATATATAAAAGGTTCAGTTGACTCGTGCATGCATGATACATATAAAGCTCTTGCTGGCACCAATCACATGTGTGTTTTTCGATCTGTCATTGTCGATCGTGAATTTGGTTGACACTTCTATTGTAGAGAAAGGGCGCATAATGATATTAAAATATTTCTTCTGATTAATTTCTTTTCAATGTGCCCAAATCTGTGCACTGGGACACTAGTTTATAATATATTTATTTTATTATGTAAATTACTGTAGAGGAAACAGAAGGA
The DNA here is from genome assembly GCF_963259705.1 of Myotis daubentonii. Lineage (NCBI taxonomy): Eukaryota > Metazoa > Chordata > Mammalia > Chiroptera > Vespertilionidae > Myotis > Myotis daubentonii. Next base: position 171,551,966 of record NC_081841.1, read on the forward strand.
AGTTAGGCCATTATGGGAGGACCATGGAGGAAGGAAGTAGAACCAGGGAACCGAACCAACCAATGGAATTGCTAAGGCAACCCAGCTGGGCAGAGACAGAAGGGTGCACTTGGGAGACATGAACTTTAAAATATATGGATATTGCTAAGAAAGGCACCTTGCAGATAATCAATCTCAATGATGTTGCTAAGGCAGAATTCTTTGAAAGAACCAATCAGAAGCTAGCAAACATGTATCTACCCCTAGATAAACAAGTACAATCTCTTCTTATTCCTCTCTCTCTCTCTCTCTCTCTCTCTCTCTCTCTCTCTCTCTGGCACACTGGCTTTCCTAAGGCAGGAGATATGTACCCCTGTACCCTTGTGGTTTATGGCCATGTTGGACTCCACATATATGGACTAATGAACTTTAGTTAGCTTGGATGCTGAACTGCACCCTGATGTAACATGGAATGGAAGCTCTGGACACTGGCCTGCTCCTAGAACCCCAGCTACACTTTTTCCAAGACCAGCTTCTATCAATAAACTTTGCTTCTGCTAACCTTTTTTTGTCTGCAAATTTGTTTGTCGATTTTGCAAGATAATGAACTGGGCCCCAACACCATATTTCAGTTTCATTACTAAATTTCTTTTAGTAAGTAGCTTGACCATGTGAGAGAAAGTACTTAGAATTTCAGAAAAACATTGCATATTAGAAAAATGAATGAAAAATGTGTCTCATTTACAAATAAATTTAAATGGAAAGTTTATAGATATTATATGATTTCATTTTGAAATTTTGGTCATCAAAACATAAAAATCCATAATCCATTGATAATTTCCATATAACTCCATAGTAATAATTACAAATATATAGATAGCTTATATATTTTTAGTATGGAAGCATATATGATTAAATTTCTACTTCTCAAAATCACAGTGAAATGATTAACATATAAATAAGATAAAAAAATTGCTAGAATATACTGCATTATGATCTAGAATCTCAAATAATATGAGAAAGCTTGATTTATTCCATAAATGGTAATGTAATATTCATAATCTATTTTATTTATTATTATTAAATTTTATGAAACAAGATAGTTTCAACAATATAGAAGAGTATTTATATAATTATGTTTAGAAGTATGCCCTGCATATATGTTCTATATTAGTTTGCTCAGGCTGCCATACCAAAATACCACAGCCTGGCATTTTTTAAATAACAGAAATTTATTTATTTACAGTTGTACAGGAGAGATGTTTCAGACCAGTGTTGGCAGTAGTGGTTTCTTAGGGTGCCCCTCTTGATGGCTTTTACATGGCAGTCTTCCCCATATCTTCACATAACCTTCCTTTTGTGTGTATCTGTGTCTCTTCTTGTAAAGACAGCAGTAACATTGAACTGTGGCCTACCCGTGACGTCTTTTCAATGTAGTTACCTTTGTAAAGACCCTATCTCTACATACAGTTGCATTCTGAAGTATCAGGGATTAGGATTTCAACATATGAATTATTAGAAGTCACAATTCAGCTAACTCACATATATATACTTTGAAAAATTTTATCAAAAAGAATATTATAACTAAAAGGATAATAAAAGAAAAACTTGTAAATATGTGCAAAATACATATATTTTGAATGATTTATAACATATAATATTTTAATTGTAACAATAATCAAATACTTAAAACTAAAACAATAATATATTTAATCTATTTCTATGCATTTATATTAAATGGTAAATTTTAACAAGACTATTAAAAAACTGAGTCCTATCCTTGTCATCTATTAGCTATGTTACCTTAGACATATTATTTACCTTCTTTCCCAATTTAAATAAAGTAATTTACTAACAATGCAAGACATTCATAGGACTTTAATGAATCAGTAAAAGCAAAGTGTTTATCATTATTATCAAATATAATTTTATATTATAATACAGCAGATTATTTCAAAGAAAAAATAAGAAAGATTGGACTAGGGCTAGCATTTACTCATATAAATTTTACTGAATTACTTTATAAAATTTTAAACAAAACATATTCTTTAAATTCCGCATAAATGAGTGTCAACTCATATCCTCATATTAATTTTAATATTTTTAAACTTAGTACTACCAGTTGTTATATTCTCCTGTATCAATGAGTGCCTATATGAATCTTTTAGGGTTTCAAAGTAGCACTTTCTTCTGTATTTTAAGGATGTTTTACTATGCTAATCACTGCCCATTTTAATATCTTCTTTGAAATAAAAATCTAGGTGCTAGATTGCTTTTAGTTTTGATCAGAAACACCATGAAGACATATAAACAATCAAGGGGAAAAACATCAAGGCATGGGTCATTGAGCGCAAGCTGTCTATTTCTAAATTGTGAAAAATAACCCTGTCTGCCATAAATCAAATATATCTTATGAGATAAATTCAATACATTGCCTACCCAGAGTGCATTAGTTTTATTGATTTTTCCATGTTTTACTTATTTAATATTTTAAGTTATAGAGCATTTGCAAGCTAACTTTCCAAGACCCTCGAAAAACCCATAAATGTATTCACATTATCATCTCTTTAGTAATAAATTTAAAGTATGGTATTTAGTATTATTTTTTAAAGAACTTACCCCTATCACCACCACCATGACTAATTATATAACTTCCAAGCATTAATAGCTGGATCTGGCACTATAGCGTGCTTTGTATACAGGAATATCCAATAATGCACATTATCATTTCTTCCAGCATTGTGACTGCAATAAATCCCTTTCATTTTCCCAGGCACTGAATGATTTGGATTTGTGCTAGAAATATTTAAACACCTCTGACTGTCAAGATAATGTTTCTAAAATAAGGCTGAAGCAATAAGCACAGGTAGAATTGAGGATGATTGGACGAGGGAGGAAAAATCTGGGCTGGATTATTACAAGATGCTTAGTAAAGCTATGTAAAAAAAAGTAAGGAAGTAAATACCGTTATATTTTACATATAAAACTGTCAGTTAATGTTCTTCTACCCTCTTGTAAATCTTTCTAATATTTTTCACCCATATGTGTATAGATGTTAAATGACTATCACAGCTCAAAGTTTTAGTTCTAGAAAAAAGTTGATAAATTTGTTACATAATTATGAAAGGAAAAGAAGTCCTTTTTATGGATGTATCAGGTCCTTTAGTTGCTGTCCACCTCCACTCATCAGATAGGAAACTTTTTATATGGATTGACATTGTATCATTAACATAAATATTAAAACTCCTTCTTCTTTATCTCCTACCTTTCTTTCACTATTTCCCCAATGAATGACTGTGAGAGTGTTCTGAAATCGTACGTGACTATTCACAATGATGGGTATATTGACATACTTTGTATGCATATTGTATATTACCATACAGATAAAATAATATTATCAATCATTCTGGGCTTAATGGCCACCCTACATATTTCATCAATACAGCAGATGTTCTGTTACAACGTGATTGATTGGTGTCTGTTAAAGTAAGTCCACCACATACCGTTCCAGCTCATTTAATCTTGAGAAAGAGGTTTTGGTTGGTTGTTCTTATTTGGTGTTTCTTGACAAAATTAGCCCTGCCAGGGATGATCAGAACCTGGAACAAGTCCAAACTTGACTAATACAAGTTTATATTTTAACTATCTCCTACAAATAATCATTAGGAAAGTAATCCCTAAACTTTTTTCTCAGTCCCTTGACTATATCCTGAGCTTCCTTTCTCTCATAATTATATTCAATAAATAGAATTTTAAAATTATTTTACACAAATATGTTATACTGTAAACACCTCTCAAAATTCAAATAGGTGTTTAAACCACTGAATCCAATGTCCTATCTACTGTATTCATCTTCTTTCAATGCTGTAACACATTATTTTTTTTAATTTCCCATTTTTTCTTAGTGGGAAATAATCTTCTCCAATACTGCTTCCTATCTCACATTAACAGTCAACATTTTTTATCTCATAAAAATTAATAATTGCCACTTTAAATACCACTAAAAAGCATACGAATCAATTGAAACTACAAGAAAAATAGGCAAAGCAGACATTAATGATATAGTTTTGTTTGAAGAGGTGGGAGCAGTTACTTAAATAAGATATTCACTAACTACTTAAAATAAAAAAAAATACATTATAACTCTTTTCATAATAACTGGTACATATTACCTGTAACTTCCTAAAAATCATATATCTTGTTGTCCCTAATAAGGTTCTTTGAAAATAAATGTCAAGTTTACTTGTACTGAATAAAATTTAAAATTACAATACATCTGTTCCATTTATCAGAGTTTCACCACACAATAAATGGGTGTATGTCGCTCTCCTTAGATAAATGATGAATTTGAGTGTGACTGTAACTTCAGTATAGTTCATGTTTGGGTTTGAATTTATTCTTCATAATGTGTGTACTTATCTTTGATGAATATGCAGATTTATAAAGACATTGAAATATATACAAGTAATATAATATACATGTTATATTTGTATATATATATATTAGATGTTTTTAGTTGAGATAAATATTTTAATGTTTTTATGTTTATATCTTACTTACAGCTATTTAAAGGAATTAATTTAGTTAGATTAACAATTAGCATTTTTCCATTTTGAAAATCTCGCAGCACAGATCTAACCTCCAGTGTCCATTCTGCAAAGTGTTTTAGTTCTGCAGGCAGTCAAGGGTAAAGGAGCCAAAGAGAAACCTGATCATTTAACTCCCATGTTTTCGTCTTTCGGCCTATTTAACTTTCCATTAGCTCACTCAACCTCCTCAGAAGTTATCAGCGAGTTAAGTGGAAATGGGGACTTTTAACTGTTGAATTCAGTTTATATGTTCTTGTTTGAGCACTTAAAAGCTTTGTTAGGAAAATATGAGCTGAAACTAAACACTCAGTGGTTCTCCTGACATTTAGATAAAGGGGCCTGAATTAAATTCAACAGAGCCAGAGCAATCAGCTTGGAGGCTTATTTTCTTGGGGGATTATAAAATTAAATGACTTTATTGGGGTACAAGTAAAGATATTATTTAACTTAGACATAATTTTAAAAACCTATAATAATGTTGCTTAAAATACTGCAAATATTAATTTCTGAGTTTTCTAATTAAAAAGTGTTATAAATTCATTTACTATACTATATTTTTATGTTTCAAAATAAATAGCCATGTTTTTGAAATAATGAAGAGTATTTCAATTTAGAAAGTAATTGAGGTTTCATATAAGAAATTAAAATTAATTTAGCTCATTTAGTATATTAAAATACTTCAACATATAAGCATAAGTATCTGTAAATAATTTTGTCAGCTGAAACATAATTGCACAATCATTGATCAATCAACGATTGAAAGAAAGGATGACTGCACAAAGGGCTCATGTTTATCTGAGAGTCAATTTTTCAGCCCTTCCCAGTGCCTATTAGCTAGTGCCCATTCTGTCCAGGTTAAATATTGTGAATATCACTTGCATACTTAGCATATTAAATTTCACTCCCAAAGGGTATATTTGTCAAATGTACATGAATGGTTATTAAAAAGCCATAAAATGTACATAGTTATCACAATTTTTTCAAGCCTTTCCTAGTATTTTGAAATTGGTTTGCCTGTGTGACCATATTTATTAACTAAAATTAATTAATTTCAAGAATAAGTTTTTAGAGTTACATTATCTAGCAGAAAAGATGAACAACATGTGATGGTGACAGGAACAATGGGACAACAGCTGAATATTGTCATGCTACACCACCTATGAGAGAGAAAAGTGGAAATTTTTATTCCACTTTCATTTCCCCTAACTGCTTTATTCCACAGATTAAGCCTCCTAGGCCCTTGAAAAATATTAAGCATTTCATGAAATTTGACTGTTCCTTTCTCCATCTTGATAAGTGGTGCCCTAAACTTCTCCTTTATATCTTTCCCATGCAGTAGCTTGTATAATATAATTCAAAAGATAGCTTCCTACCATCTGCAAAACAGTTTCCTATATAGCTCAAAACTTTGTGTATAATAGATTTGTGTTGCCACGATTTCCTACATCTTTCCTGGAATTAAGTCACTTCACCCATTTTCCAAATTCGATTTCATTTATTTTTAAAAATCAACTTGTTTTCATACCTAACAGTTATGAAGCAATGTCAGTGAAATGAGGGCTAAAATAAGAAAGAAAGCAAAGAGGTGTATTTTTGGATTGCAGCTGATTGAGAGCAGATGGGCTTTTGACATCCAAAGGCAGCAAGAGGGGCAGACATCCTGAGGGATGGGATACAGCAGACACAGAGAGGTGAAGTGTGTCAGACATACATAAAGTTCAGTTAAATCTCTAAGAAAAATATTAACCTATTCAAACAAATCATCTGTACACTATATTGTGTGTTCACCACCCAAGGCCTTACCTCTCTTCTTCTCCAAGACACTAAGCAGAACTTTTATTTTATTCTTAAACTAGAGGCCTGGTGCACAAAATTCGTGCACTGAGGTGGGGTGTGTCCCTCGCCCAGCCTGCACCCTTTCCAATCTGGGACCCCTCCAGGGATGTCTGACTGCCGGTTGAGGCCCGAGCCTCAACCGGCAGTCAGACATCCCTCTCACAATCTGGGAATGCTGGGTCCTAACCGCTCACCTGCCTGCCTGATTGTCCCTAACTGCTTCTGCCTGCCAGCCTGATCACCCCCTAACTACTACCCTGCTGGCCTGATTAACACCTAAACTGCTCCCCTGCCAGCCCGATTGCTCCCAACTGCCCTCCTCTGCTGGCCAATTTGATTCTGATTGGTCGGTTTCTATGCCAATCAGTGTCAAAAACTCTGCCTCTTAGGCAGCCATTGGATCCTCACAGTTCACCCAGATTTGGCCCTGATTGATTGGTTTGTATGCCAGTCAACGGCAAAAGCTCTGCCTCCTAGGCAGCCATTGGCTCCTCACAGTTGACCCAGATTTGATTTTGATTGGTCAGTTCTTATGTCAGTCAGCATCAAAAGTTCCACCTCCTAAGCAGCCATTGGCTCTTCACCCTCCACCCAGATTTGGTTCTGATTGGTCAGTTTCTATGCCAGTCAGCATTTCTGGGCCTATAAACAAGGCCTGATCAGAAAGATGGGGCTGATCAGCAGCCTCGGTGGAGGCTTGGAGAGAAATGGAGGCCCAGCTCCTGGAGAGAAAGAGAGAGGCAAATGCTGATCAAAAGCTGCCACAGAGGCTATGGATCAGTCCCTGCTTCTCTCTTCAGGCCTCTCTCCAGGCCTGATTTGCAGCCCCCTCAGCAGTCAGTGCTGGGTCACCATGCCTGCAGCCTCAGCCGTCAGTGCTGGGTCGCCACAGCAACCAGTGTTGACTGCAGGACTGACTTCTGGTTGGCCGAGCCTCCAGTAGTGACAGATCCAGGGTTTTTATATATTAGGATTGCTTCTTATATTTGAAAACACTGCAGGATCCTGGGAGGGAAAATGCTCTGGGAACAAAAGAAAACAATAGTAGCCCTGATGCTGCTGATGACAATAATATAAGCTTATGCTATATTTACCCATATTTCAGAATAGTAGACTCTCCTCTGGTTGTCCAGCTATTTTATTATGATTCAGAAGAAAGTAATCATGTGGAAAAGTGTCTACTTGTGAGAGTCTACAATTAAAATAACTATATGGTCTTAGCAGTAAGTGATCTCATTTATGAGTATTAAATATGGCTTGTGGGTAAGTAACTCATTAAAGACTTGATATCTTGGAAGGAGTAGGTAGGATAACACCATAGAAGACTTCTTCTGATAACACACAGAAGAATTGAATTAATGAAGTTCCAACCTCTAAACCCCATAACAGCTGGAGGCTATCGATCACAAGTGTTTCATTTGCTGCAGAGGCTCTTGGAATCACTGAATCTCAAAATGAACCCATCATCAGGGAACTAAATGGTCGATTATGCTCCAGAGGCTGGGAAATATATTTTGTCTTTTCTTTTTCTTCTTTTTTTTTGTAATAAATTATATCTGTGATTTCTAATCAAATAAACTACATATTTAAGAATATATTTGAACAAAATATTTAATTTTCCTAAGGTGATTATTTTAAAAACATTGATCAGAAAAGAAGCTCACTACTTTGGAGATCAGGTTTCAAAAATTAGATCTGGAATTAGTTATGCCAATGGCAGGTGTTTGCTACTTAAAAGAATAAAAAACCCACAAACATGAAAAAATATATAAAAATAAAATGAATGCTGGTGTTGTGTACAGATGGCAGGTAAAAACTCTGTTCCTCATCCAAATCCTAGGAATTATCAGGTGGGGGAAGCCAGGCACAGTCGGGGTGGAGGGGGGCAGAATCTTTAGGGGAATTAAATATCATAAGGATCCTTGAAATATAAAACAACATGTATTTGTTCAGGAGAAAATACAACAGTCCAGTATACATGTGAGAAGCACCGCTGCAAAAGGTGCAAGTATTAAAGGTGTTGAAGACACACCAGAGCACGTTAAAATCTGTGAGTTTAGTTGAGCAAACGTGGATTTAAATTTGGCAGTGCCAGACTGAAGTGGATTCGGAGCACTCCATCACAAGAACGAGGGGTTAGGATTTTATAGAGAAGATGAAAGAAAAACAAGGCCATTATTTGATTGGCTATCGTTTAAGCAGTTCTGTATATGGGAAAGCCTAGTGGCTGTTTGTGACTGGTTGGTCTTCAGTTTCATTTCCTCGATTTCCAGTACATTGACTCTGGGTTAGGATTGGGTTTGTCTGTGCAGGCTACTAAGGCATTAGAACCACCTCCGTTAAAAGCTGCCTTGTTTAAGCATTTTCACAAGAAGCTTCTCCCAACTGAGAGGGGCAGACTGGAGAACGGAAGTGGGAGGAACCTGGGACATCCTTCTCTCAGTGTCTCAGTCAGAAAACTAGTTGGCCCTGCAAAATGTTGTGCTTGTTTGTTCCACTGGTCTTGTGCCCAGAAGCAGAAAGAAAGGTGTATTTCCTTAGTAAAAGACGGGGATCACCAGGATGGGAAAGGCAGGGTGGGGTAGGAGAATGCCTGTCAGGAAAAGAGTGACAGGCAGCATGCTTGGTGGCTGGTAACACTCAGAGGAAATAATCAGGGCAAGAACTTCCAGATCACTCCCTGTGTGCCCCACCATACAGAAAGACATCTTGTCTTCAAAATTGCTGGGGGCAGGTTGTGTCAAGATAGTGCATAAATAAAGACATTTAGACTTGGTATCTTAGAAATTAAGCATGCTCAATGATGAGCTAAAGAAAGAAACTAAGATGTGATGAGTGTCCAAAAGGGCACAATTATAGGGCACATTTGTGAGAGGAAAGATGGAACTAAAATTTTCTCACATAAGGTGACAAAAAGATCAATCTATGGTGACATATTTTTCTCATCACAACAGAACAAGTGAAAGTAGCCCATAACGTTGAATGTGAAAACATGATCAAAACTCTGTAAATAGATGGAAACTGTTTTTATGTGTAAAGAATTTCTTCTAGAAACATATTAATCATCAAATGTGTTATTCATGGGCAGTGTGTTCCCATAAATATCAGCAGCAATTACAGAAAAAAATATACTATGGATATAGTAATCAGTGGACCCTGTAGAGAACCGCAAAAGATAAAATCTAAAGCTCAGAAAGAGGACTTTTTCTTGTACCAGGAGAGTCTCATATTTTCAAAATTTTTTCAGGGAATTCTCTTTTCTTTATAGAGTGGTATGTCTGAAATAAACATGTAAATATTTAATAGATGCAGTGTTTTGTGTTTTTCCCACTGTTTCTATTTTTTGTTTGCTAGGTCTATAAGGTTTAGTTTTTACCTTCTCAAATTTAGCTTTAATCATCTTCCTGTGCATGAAAATTCTAAGCTACTTTGATTCATAGATATATATTTATAACATACTGCATATTCAGAGCTCTCTTACCTTTGTAGATCAGAGTTTGAGGACGGCATTGGCTCGCAGATAATTTCTTTCAGGCCATTTACTCATTAAAAATATTTTAAATTTAATCACGTGTATAGACATTTAGATGTCTTTGGTATGAAAATTTTACAATATTGTTGAAATTAAAATTCAAAAGACATTCCTTAAATTCAATAAGCAACTTTGAAACATGATTCTTATAACCAAGATGAGAAAACTAAGACCAATTATTTCATTAAATTATTTAAATTATAAAATCAAGATAGAAAATATAATTTGCCTTAATACAGATACATCTCTAGAACCTAGTACAGTTGCCATACAGATTTGATTTGGTGGACTCAACATTTTTCACAAATGAAGTTTTTAATTAGTATGAAAAACATAGATTTATTAGTATGAAAAACATAGATTTAAATACAAATGTTAATATTTCCACATACTTATAACATACATTGTGACATTAGATTTGAAGTTGGATTTGAGGTTATCCTAGATAATAAAAGGCTAAAATGCAAATAGACCAAATGATAGAACAACCGAACAACCGGGTACTACGACATGTGCTGGAATATGGTGGGTGTCAGCCACGGCAGGATGGTGGAGCAGGTGAACGGGGGAGCCAGGCAAGGCAGGGCACTGGTCATTATCATCGAGGTGAGCCTCTGGTGGTTACTGAAAATTCTTTGTTCCCACGCATTGTGGTCCCACCCAGCACTCACACCTGCTGCCGATGCCAGCCCCACTTGCACACACTGCTGGTGCTGGTCCTGCTTGCACCCACAGCCAGTGCTGGAGCCACTGCTCATGCCTGCTGCCAGTGCCCAGTGCCAATCCTGATCGCTAGGTGCCATCAGCGGGTGCAAGTGGTGGCTGCCAGCCCTGATTGTCCCAGAGGACTTCTCCAGCTCCCCCTACTCCTGAGGGACAATCAGGGCAGCAGCACCTGCTGACAGCTCTGGCCAGGCCTGCACTCACTGCTGGCACCAGCCCCAGTCACTCCATTCCTTCAGAGGGTGTGAGTGGGGTTGGCGCTGTCAGGGCATTGGAGGGGCAGCGGCAGGAGTGGGGTTTCCAGCAGACAGGGAACCAGGGGAGGTGATGAGAGGGGCTAGGCAGGGGCATGGAGGATGGGCCAGGAATGGCCCTTGTGCCTACTGCAGCCTCGCGGCCCACAGTTCCTTTCAAGGTGCATGAATTTGTGCACTGGACCCCTAGTTTTTAAAATAAAATTCTTTAAAAGTAATAGGAAATATTCCCAAAATCAGAAGTTTTAACATACTACAGTTAATAAACATATTTTAAATGTACAATTTCTCTTGACAGCAAATTGAAATACTTAAGATTTTTTGGAAGCTAATTGCACTCTCATTTAGTTTAATGAACATTTTCAATAGCAATATTATGATTCATGTTTCTCTGAGAAAGAGCAGCTTGATACTTATGAAGTGTTGAGTTGTTCTAAGCAAGACATGTGGCTACTAGGGGGATATTTTTTTAAGCAAATAGCTCAGTCTTACATTGTCAATTATATCTTAAAGAAATCTATTCCTATATTGAAAGCATGTTGTGCTTGAAATAAGAAAGCTGCACTTCAACAGCACTGTAACTATTCTAGAGAAAATTTTACCTGAATGCATCAGCCCCAATTCTTTCTTTCTTTTTTTTTTTCACTAGCAAGAATCCTTCTGGAAATGATCAACTATTGTTATGACCATTTAATGTGCAGGAGGGAAGAAGACTTCTCTAAAACTCTCTACACAGTTTATTTTTTAAAAGTATAGGTTTCAAATAAATATTTTTGAAGATATCTGATTTTATGTAAGTGTCAAATAATTATTTTTGAAGATATCTTATTTTATGTAAGTGAATTATCATTACTATTGAGATTTGCCAATAGTTGAATAATCACATGTTTTAACCCTCTCAAGTTTAGGCCCAGTTGAACAATAGAAGTATAAATTAAAAATTCATCAGTTTAATGATTAATGAAAGATTTTGGTGAACACGGCTTATACCTATTTACAAAATTGCATAATCTTTATTAGGGAAATATCTTCCTACTGTCCTGGCATACTCACCCCTCCACCTCCTCCCGCTCTTCCCTCAGTCCAACTCTCCTCCCTGAGCTCTATCCCACTTTACACCTCAGTTGCCAGGGGCTGCCTGCTGCACTTAATCTCAGGCAGTGGTCTGCAGCATTGCCTGCTGGATTTCTTGAAGCTCTTCTTTGCACAGATTCTGGGACCTAATATTTCTTGAATGAATGAAGCCAAGCAAATTTGGCCAGATGCCACAACAGGGAAATCCAGATGGCAAGGAACTGAAGTATCCTGCAAAGAACTGAGACTCTCACTCCAATGCCCAGGAGGAACTGAATCCTGCCAACAACCACTATAAGATTACCATGTGGATTAAAGGGGAAGAATCACAAAGAAAGATAAAATTATAGAGAGAGGCACTATGGAAGCAGCAAATGCTCTTCCTTTCTATTTGCTACTTAAGGAACTCCCATAAAATAGACACCAAAATATCTAGATCTTTTCTCAGTTATATTTATCTAAAACATGTGGAAATCTGACAACATGGTAGAAATATATAAAGCAACAATACTAGTGAAAATTGAAGTTTAAATTAGTATAATTTATGAATTCAAAAAGTAGATAAATATATATTAAGAAAGATATCAATCATAATAAGTTCAGATAAGAATATTACCAGGATCTTTGAAGCTTCTACAGTGTCACTTTCTGGTCTAATATTCTTTCTTCTGGTACAACTGGTAGAGAGGGAGGAGTTAAAATGACTGATCTGTAATCCATTTGTTTTCTGATTATCTGAAAACCATCCTATATAATAAAGAGCTAACATGCAATGGTTGTCACTCCCTCGTGCCCTCGTCCCCTCACGCCCTCGTGCCCTCACTCCCTCACACCAGGGCTGGGGGATCTGAGGCTGGGCCAGGGTCCTGAGGCTGCATCCCCAGCCTTGCCACTGGGGCTAGGGGACCTGAGGCCAGGTGGGAGGACATGAGGCCGCTCCCCCTGCACTGGCACCGGTGCTGGGGGACCTGAGGCCGGGCAAGGGGACCTGAGTCTGTCCCCCCACCCTGCGGGGCTTGACGGGGCTGGGGTTGGCTGGGTCTGGGCCTCGCGCAATTTGGAGGTGCATGTGGGTGGGCGGGGACTTGACTCTGGGTCCTGTGGCGTGCCCTAGACTCTGACAGGAGAGACATTTTCGTATACACTTTACTAATTTTCTTTCATCTCTGACACTTCTATTATAGAGAAAGGGCAAATAGCAATGTTAAAATATTTCTTCTAATTAATTCCCTTTGAATGTGCACGAATTTTGTGCACCAGGCCACTAGTACCTAATAAAAAGAAGAGAACAAAACTGCCATGATTTTTTGTTTGTTTGTTTTTTGTTAATCTTCACCTGAGAATATTTTTTTCCCATTGACTTTTAAAGAGAGTGGAAAGGAGAGAGGAGGAAAGAGAAAGACAGAGAGAGAGAGAGAGAGAGAGAGAGAGAGAGAGAGAGAGAGAGAGAGAGAGAATGTGAGAGAGACACATCTACTGGTTGCCTCCTGTATCTGGGGAATGGACCTGCAACCCAGGTATGTGCCCTTGACCTGGAATGAAACTTGCAATCCTTCGGTGCACAGATCAGCACACTCCACCACTGAGCCACATAAAACAGGTATTTTTTTTTTTCAAACAAAATCCACGACCTATCTAGATACTTTAATAATAAAATATTAAAAGATATATTTTATTGAAAAGCTCTAAAGAGAAAACAGGTAAATCCCCTTATAGATAGTACAGTAGTGAATAAGGTACCAAATCATAAAAATATATAAAGCTTGGTTTAATTATGTACTAAATTATAAAAGGAATATTTTATAATGATTTTATTAATTTGCTTTATTTTTTTAAAATGTAACACTGTTTTTATTTAACTTCAAAAACATTTCCGCATTCTAAACACAGAAAAAATAACAAAATGTTGCAAACTGTGTTAGTACAGAAGGTTCTTGAACTTTCTTGACTCTTCACTTTGTTGACAATGAAGAGTTGTAGTTTCTTTTAAAACAGTTAAAAACTACCACACAACTACAAAAGGATCCACATACTTCTCATTCCAGCTGAGCCCCCTTTTTCGACAGCTAAGAATGTCCGGCTGCTCTGTCACTACTTACAAAGACAAGGCGACCCGAAGCTAAATGGCTGCCCGCTGCAGTGTCCACAGGTCCAGCCTCACAGTGCCCACCCCGAGCTACGGCCCCTCCAAAAGGCATCGTCCTCACAGCCTCAACGCCAAGCAAAGAGCATCAAGAGCTTTTCTTGGTTGTTTCTTCTTTTTACAAACTATAGAGATGTACAGTTCAGGATTTCTAGCTAATAACCAACTAGTTAACACCTCCTTACAGATTAAAAAAAGAGAGAGAGAGAATGCCAGAAACATCTTCAAATGCTTTGTCACACCAACAGCAAAGTGCACAAAGTGAGGAGAACACGAGAGCCTTTTCATTTTAAAAATGTTTGGAAATATGTACAACTTTGATACAGTTTCTGGGTGCTCCGGACACCCATGGCCACTTCATGTAAACCACTGACAATTTCTAGAGCACTTTGAAAGACTACATGTGATCATGATCCGATTGTGTAATTGACCCTAATGAGGGCAACAGACACCTCTCAGATTAGAGCTGTGTCAGTTACGGCGCTCCCCTACCCTAACGTATTCACAAGGAGACAAATAAGCACTTTTTTTTTATTCCTTCTCCTCCTCTTCTTCCTCCTCCTCCTCCTCCTCCTCCTCCTCCTCCTCCTCCTCCTCCTCCTCCTCTTCCTCCTCTTCCACCTTTTTCTGGGCAACTTTAGCAAGACCCTTGGCGCCATCAAACTTGCCTTTAGTCTTATAGTCGGCGAGATCCTTCTCATACTTCTCCTTCAGTTTTGCAGCCTTATTGTTGTAAGGCTGCTTTTCACTGTCACTTAAGTTATTCCACATCTCGCCCAGCATCTTTGCAACATCTCCAATAGAAATTCTAGGGTTTGTGGATTTGATCTTGGGGCAGAATTCCGAGTAGAAAAGGAAAAAATCCAGACGGTGACCTTTTGGGGGCATTTGGGTCCTTCTTCATGCCTCCCTTAGCTGGTCCATAATCCTTCATTTCCCCATCATAACGTACTCTATCTGCCGTTGCCATCTCCTCAAATTAAATTTCTCTTTTGCCGACATTGTCTTCCACCTCTCAGAGCACTTCTTAGAAAATTCTGCAAAATTGACTGGAACTTCTGGGTTTTTCTTCTTATGTTCCTCTCTGCATGCCTGCACAAAGAAGGCATAAGCAGACATCTTGCCCTTTGGCTTCTTGGGATCACCTTCAGCCATCCTGACTATATTGTTCGCTAGTCTGGGCAGCGCCTAATTTGCTTTACTGTTGCTAAGTAAAAATTGCCTCTCTTTTCTTTGTATCCTGTTGGCAAGGCTTAACAAATTTTTATGCTCTTGCATATATATTTCTTCATTACTGGCACCAAAACATTTTTGATCATTAAAGTGATGCATATAAAGGTGAATTTAATAACAGCCTGAAGATTGTGTAAAATTTGTAGAATACAAAGAGACTGAGGGCAGAAAGAAGTATATTTGATTAAAACATAAAGTTTTACTGAGTTGATTTAGAGCTAAGGACATAATCTTCCTTTTAAAATGATAACTGAACTTCTGGGCAAATAGGCTAACAGTTCCTGTCGAGAGAAGGATACGTGTGTATGAAATATTTTAAGAAGCATGTCCCAGATTAAGAACTTTATATAGTTAATAAGTCCAGAATCTATGAGTTAATGAAGCATGACTCCTTAGAAAATGACACATAAAGAGTGATAAACAACAGAGATGCCTTACATGCTAAATGCTCTTCTGTTATGGGTATAAAACTACACAATTTTACAGGAGGCCTCCTATGTTATTCTAGACCAGGGGTCCTCAAACTATTGCCCGTGGGCCACATGCAAATACAAATATTGTATTTGTTCCCGTTTTGTTTTTTTACTTCAAAATAAGGTATGTGCAGTGTGCATAGGAATTTGTTCATAGTTTTGTTTTAAACTATAGTCCGGCCCTCCAACGGTCTGAGGGGCAGTGAACTGGCCCCCTGTTTAAAAAGTTTGAGGACCCCTGTTCTAGACCATGCCATCCACATTTGATGTACCGAAAATCCCAGGCAGCCACCCACACAATATGCTAGGTTTATCCAGGCTTTTCCTGAGACTGGGACTGTTGATTGCCTGTATCCTTGTATTTACTAGTAAACCTTAATCTATTGATACTAATAAAAGGGTAATATGCTAATTAGACTGGACATCTTCCAGACGTCCTTCTGGACAAAGCACAGTAGCGGGGGCCAAGGCAGAGACGGTTAGGGGTGATCAGGCTGGCAGGGGAGAGCAATTAGGGGCAATCAGGCTGCGAAGAGGAGGGCTATTGCCAGGCTTCAGTCTCTGAATGGGAACATGGTGCTCACAGCCACTTAAATGTTATCTGATGTTGATTTGTTGATGATAGCCATTCCGACAGGTGTGAGATGGTACCACATTGTCGTTTTGATTTGCATCTCTCGGATGATTAGTGACTTTGAGCATGTTTTCATATGTCTATTAGCCTTCCTTATGTCTTCTTTTGAAAAGTATCTATTTAGGTCTGTTGCCCATGTTTTGATTGGGTTGTTTATCTTCCTTTTGTTAAGTTGTATGAGTTCCCTGTAAATGTTGGAGACTAAACCCTTATCGGTGATAGCATTGGCAAATATGTTCTCCCATGCAGTGGGATTTCTTGTTGTTTTGTTGATGGTTTCCTTTGCTGTGCAAAAGCTTTTTATTTTGATGTAGTCCCATTTGTTTATTTTCTCTTTAGTTTCCATTGCCCTAGGAGCTGTATCAGTGAAGAAATTGCTTAGGCATATGTCTGAGATTTTACTGCCTGTGGATTCCTCTAGTATTTTTATAGTCTCCCATCTTATGTTTAAGTCCTTTATCCATTTTGAGTTTATTTTTGTGTATGGTGTACCTCAGAGGGAAGGTAGGGGAGGGTGGGGGTAAGGAGGAAAGATCAACCAAAGGACTTGTATGCATGCAGATAAGCATAACCAATGGACACAGACACTATGGGGGTGAGGGTATGAGTGGGGGAGTTGGGGGGGCAATGAGGGGATAAGGACACATATGTAATACCTTAATGAATATAGACATTTAAAAATAAATAAATAAAGCTGGCCAGGGGTGGACCCCTAGCACAGCATTTTTTCAAAAGAAAAAAATCAATGATGAGAGAGAATCATTGATCAACTGCCTCCTGGACTCCCCTCACGATGCTTTACTTATGTGCTTGTGGTCATGCTGGTGTGAACATGCCTACAGCACTGCCAGTGGCATAAAAGTACAGCACATACAATTATGTACTTGTTAATGATAATAAATGGCTATGGTACTGGTTTATATATTTATTATTAAAAAAATAATATCTGATGGCCGCTGGTCCTTGTGCAGCAGGAAGCAGGATCTGGGCTGGCTGAGAGCGCCTTGCACCCTATTCCCAGGGCCCCCTGGAAAGACAGGAAAGCACAGGCTCTTCCTTCCCAGCCTGCTTCTCTGCATGGAGTTCTGAGTCACCCTTGGGAAACTGCCAGCAGACTCCACCAGAGCATCTCAAAACTTCCCTGGGTTGTCCTGACCATGCATGAGAGCAGTGTGCCCAGGGGCTGGCCTGACTTCCTTTTAAGGGAGGTGTATTGTGGTGTCTCCTGGGGTAGAGAAGATGGGACAGTATCGTCATGTTTGCCTTTGATAATTCCTAGCAGAGGTTTCTGGGCAATTACTGCTCTGGACTCATTGCAGGAACCTCCTTCACCTGGAAACTGTGGAGGTGCGGGAAGAGAGAGGAGATCTAGGCTTGCAGGAGGGAGACATCCTTTTACTTCTGAGCTGAGCTGATCAATTTAGAGAAACATACGTGCTCTAATCAACTGTCTTGTATGAAGAGCAAGATGTTTATGAAACTCGAATGTATTTTCACCATACTGTTCTTCCTCTAGCAGACATCTTGGACTGTGAACTCAGCCGGAAGGCAATTAGATTATTTTGATGATTAAACTATTTAAGATATATAAAGCTCCTAGAACATAAAAACTATAATTTCTACTAATGCATTTTATTCCAAATTTAAACAAATAGAACTATATAAAACTAAAAAGTTTCTGCACTGAAAAGGGAACCAACACCAAAATGTAGAGGAAACTCACAATATGGGAGAACATATTTGCCAACGATACATCTGATAAGGGGTTAAATTTCCAAAATATACAAAGTACTCGTACAACTCAACAAAAGGAAGACAAACAATCCAATTAAAGGCTGGGCAGAAGACCTGAATAGACACTTCTCTAAAGAGGACATGACATGCAAATGGCCAAGAGACATGTGAAAAAATGCTCAGTGGCAGGAATCATCCAGAGATGCAAATTAAAATTACAATGAGGTGCCACCTCACACCTGCCAAATGGCTATCATCAATAAGTCAACAAACAACAAGTGCTGGCAAGGCGTGGAGAAAAAGGAATGCTTGTGCACTGCTGGTGGGAATGCAGTCTGGTTCAACCACTATGAAAAACAGTGTGGAGTTTCCTCAAAAAGTTAAAAATGGAACTGCATGTGACCCAGTGACCCCTCTTCCAGGACTATATTCTAAGAAACCTGAAACACCAATCAGAAAAAAATATATGTACAGTGGGGCCTTGACTTACGACTGTCCCGACTAACGAGTTTTTCGAGATACAAGCCGTCTCTTGGCCAATTTTTTGCTTTGAGTTGCGGCGAGCTAAAATTCAGGTTACGAGCCAGCTTCAGATACCCCACCGCTAGTTGGCGCAGCGAACGTCACAGTGAACGCCACGACATCAGCCCAGCATCACGTGTCTCACTCGTTCACTGTTGATTTGACATACGAGTAATTTGAGTTACGAGCTCCGTCACGGAACGAATTAAACTCGTAAGTCAAGGCCCCACTGTACTGCTATGTTCATAGCAGCATTATTTACAATAGCTAAGATCTGTAAATAGCCCAACTGCCCATCGGTAAGTAAGTGGATAAAATAGCTGTGGTACATTTACACAGTGGAATAATACACAGCTTTACAAAAAGCATCTTCCCTGGCTGGTGTGACTCAGTAGTTAAGCATTGACCTATGATACAGAAGGTCATGGTTTGATTCCCAGTCAGGGCATATGCTCAGGTTGCGTGCGCAATGTGTAGTAGGCAGCCATTCAATGATTCTCTCTCTTCATTGATGTTTCTATCTCTCTCACTCTCCCTTCCTCTCTGAAATGAATACAAATATATTTTTTTAAAAAAATTGTTTCAACTCTAGTGCATTTTTCAATGGAATTTGAACATTAAATTATGGACTTGCTCAAAAATTTTATGTGTGTCATGCATCTTAAAATGCATGCTTAAGGCACGGTCTGTTAATGCTACTCATTTTTTAAGGTTATAGGTAGGTTAAAAATCTGTGGGGAAAAATCAATGAAAATATTTCAGGGAGACAATCTGTAAAATAGGCTTTACGTGTTATTTAAAATTAAGTTCTCACCGTAACTGGTTTGGCTCAGTGGATAGAGCGTCGATCTGCGGACTGAAAGGTCCCAGGTTCGATTCCGGTCAAGGGCATGTAGCTTGGTTGTGGGCACAACCCCAGTGGGGTGTGTGCAGGAGACGACTGGTCGATGTTTCTCTCTCATCGATGTTTCTAACTCTCTATCCCTCTCCCTTCCTCTCTGTAAAAAGTCAATAAAATATATTTAAAAAAATAAAATAAAAAAATAAAATGAAGTTCTCCTCTTAAAAAATAGTTTTACTTTGTTAAGCAGGAGTCTATTGAATTGTCATCTTCAGACATCCCTCTGCAAATTATAAAATGACAAAAAAAAAACCAAAAATATGAAAAGGAAAATGGCCTATACCTGACTCCCTGCCTTACAAAATATACCTCCCTTTTTTTTTTTTTTTTTTTTTTTGGTTTTATCTCTGGTGACTAGACTAGAGCACCTTTCTTATCCCTTTGCCTATATACAGAGTTGAAGGTTGAGAAGCAATTTTTATAATTCTGCTGATAGGGATAATCTTTTCCATGATGTGCTGATCTCAAAAGCCTGGTATCCCTAGGGTTGAATTTGGAAAGATGTAAATCGGTTCCCTAACACTACGTTTTGCAATGTGTAAATTAATAACTTGACATTTCACAGCTGTTTTAAAGGCTGTGCTTTAAAGAATGAAATATCAATCACAAATATACATACACCCGGAAATGTCAAATCCCACCCAAATGAATACCACCGCAAATTAGCAGCAGGTCACATTGTTCTGCTGTCTCTCACCTGTGATTCATGTCCTTCCTTTCCAGGTTAAGAGTTTCCCTGGAGAGGCTTAAACCTATTTTATACCTCATGAAAAAGACGGGTGGTGAGCTGCTTTAATAACAGAACATAGTACCCAGATGCTGAACCTATGTGTAAGAGGCAATGCGGTATAGTAAAAGGAGGTTAGGATAGGAGTCAAAATACCTGCCCTGAATTCCCAAGACTGTGCTTTAGAGTTAGTTGAACTTAGACGACTCATGGCCTCGGTTTTCACATCTTACAATTGGTCTTGCCAATTGCACAGGATTACCTAAAAGTGACTTGCCTATCTCATAGGGACTTAAATTAGTTAATAAGTATTCCATTTTAAATTTTAAAAATAAGCTTTGAGAAATACCAAGAAATAATAATGCTCTAAAAATAATGTTTTCTCTCTAGTTATATATGCTTATGTCATGATCGGTACCCTGTTTGTCAGATCATGAGGGGAATGACAATTTGTCTCATATAAGGAATAATGTCGTAAAACGCCTTTCAGTGATTGAGCCCATGTGTGTTAATATTGGCAATAGCTGCTTAACTACATTCATGTCTAAAAGACCTCTATCATATTTCCATTAATTTTCAAAATACAATTCACATTCTGTGTCTCTAATAAGCCATTTCTGATTTTCAAGTAGTAATTGATCCTTGGAATTCTCTAGAATATTTCTGAACTTTTATATTGTATTACAATTGGTTGAATTAAATTTGTGCCTTCCTAATTGCACTCTAAAATACTTTAACTTGCGAAGAGTGTTTTATTCTCTACTATATACCTTTGGCATTGACCTGTGATCTGTACACATAGAGATTCAATAGAAATTGCACTGCCTTAGCTGGTTTGGCTCACTGGATAGAGCGTCGGCCAGGGAACTGAAGAGTCCCAGGTTCGATTCTGGTCAAGGGCACGTACCTTGGTTGCGGGCACATCCCCAGTCGGGGGTGTGCAGGAGGCAGCTGATTGGGGCTTCTCCCTCATCGATGTTTCTGACTCTCTATCCCTCTCCCTTCCTCCCTGTAAAAAATCAATAAAATATATATATTTTTTTTAAAAAAGAAATTGCACCTACTTGTTTTAAGGCCACAAATTTTGCTCAAAAAGCTATGCATAGAAGCATACCTTCCTTAAGTAAAATTTTACACAAACCATATGATACTGTGTAATGAATTTCCCAAACATGTGAGAGGTACAAGAAATGTAATGAATGCATTAGTGTTTATATTAATCAATTGCTTTAATTTAAATAAATTATTCATGTAGGGCTTACCATTATCATTTCATAAATTATTATTATTTAATTCTGTGTTTAAATATGTGAAACAACTTTCAAAAATAAAAATGAGATTCTCTTCCTTATGTGATATTCAGGAGAGCCATGCTCTAAGAAAGTCAGAACAAACAATTTTTAAACTGGAATAGCAAATTATAGATTCTACAAAGAAACTATTAAGCATTAAGTTCAATGAGAGCACACTTAGCTACAGAATTTATGAAAGTACTTTAATAATGTCTTTTCATATTTCACACATTTTTGTGAAAATATTATAAAATGAGTCTATAGTCTATACACTCCATCTTTATAAGTAAAGTCAGAGAGTATGGCTTCATTTGTCAGTGTCTCCTGCAGCAGAAAAAAAATGTTATGTTTCTTGTCCTGGAATTAAATTAGCTTTACATAATTATCTCTAACTAACACAAAATAAAATCTTGTTTCAGATTATTCACACCAATATAAAACCAATTTTCAGGATATACTTATTAGATGGAATATTTTCTGATATACAGTAGGACTTTGCTGGGATTCTTATAAAGATTCAAATACAGAGAAAGACTAAAAAACCATAATTAAATGCAAAACCAAGTTGAGTTCTGAATGTCTAAGAAATTATAATTTAAAAAAAGAAAGATTATTTCTTTATTTCCTGTGAAGACATTATTACTAGATATTCTTTCTCAATTTTAGGAGCACAGGCATGCACACCTTAACTCATATATGCATACTTTTCTTTTCTCACTAAGAAGAGTGCTAAGAATCAACTTAAAAATATTTTGAATGGACAAGCCTCATTTTTTAATCCATAAAATAATTTTGATATGATCAACATTGATACTTATAAATTATTCAAATTTTATTTTTCATTTCAGTAATATGAAAGTATATATAATTTTAATCATTAAAAATATTTTTTTACTTTTATATGATAGTTTAGTCAAAATAATAAATACGTATTTTTATAACAGTTTTATTTTAAGTCTTGTCTCTAACATATATAGCTAACTTGTCCAGTACTGTTATCCATGTATTTAACGCAAAATCACCCATATATTTGAAAGATATAACCTAAAGTGTTGGTATTTCAAGCCAGTCTGTCTATCAGTAACTGATGTTGTGGCTGGACCAGTCCTGTGGATCTTATTATGACTCTAAGATATTCTTCAGCAATAGCCAACAGGAGACTGAAAAAAATACAAGCTTTTTGCTTACAAGACCATAAAGTTACACAGCGCACTGAGGGCTACACAGCGAGATCTTGGGTAGAAGAAGGGCAACAGGCCTGGGTTCTGCTTTTATTGGGGTTGAGGACGCATGCCTAAGTTTCAAGGCTTATTCTGTTGGTGAATTTAAAACATAAAATTGGAACTTAAAGTGTGCTGGGGGTGGGGGGGGGACACATAGCCCAAATAGTTATTGAAATCAACCAAGATCTCTAAAACAAAAAAGCCTCAGTGGGAGAAGGTGGCCTGGCTCTTGAAGTAGTCCTGTAATTGGCAGTGTGGTGTTTGAAACAGCCCTCTTCGAAGTGGATGCCTCTTTGAAATGGATGATTCACCAATCAAAGTTTAGATCAAATGTGCATCAAGGCTTAGACCAGGGGTGGGCAACCGCTGGCACGCGTGCCAAATATGGCAAGCCAGTAACTTTTGCTGGCACATGAATCCCTCTCTTATGATCTTCCATTTACAATTTTTTTTCTTAATATCGACTTTTTTATTTTTCAGATAAATTCAGTGTAGGTGCATCTTAGATAAATAAATAATTTTACATAACAAGTTATCTTAAAGACCATAGACATGGATTGACGAGAGAGGGGAAGAGCAATTTCTATGCCTCTGCCTTAACTCTCCCTGCCTTCTTAGATCCGACCAGTGTTTTGGTTTCATCTACATATGCTTGTGAATCTTTGTTCTCAATGATGAATTTTGTTAAGTCTTGTAATAGGAGTAGCCTGATGGATGAAAGTAGTAGCTGGTGCATATCTCTGAAGGTCACGAAATATAAACCTGATGTAAAATCTCTGTCATCAGTGATACAGCAGCAAAAGTCCCACTGATAATATCAAATGGAGTCATAAAGTTTTCTGTCAGACTATCAGTGTACATGTATACATTAAAAAATAAATGTATTTTTCATCATCATATACTGTGTTTTTGTCGCTCGAATGTATTTTATTATTTCTTCAAGGCTCTTCACGTATGTACACCTTAAGAGATATCAAGTAGGTGTAACATGTTCTCAAAAAATTAGGGTTGGCACGCAGAAGAATTTTGAGTCAGAGATTTTGCAGGTTTTGGCACGCACTCACAAAAAGGTTGCCCACCCCTGGCTTAGACTACAGTTGGTACAATTGGTAAATATAGGAATAACTCTGTATCATTTGTTGTTGAGAATTTCTAATTTTGTCAGGGTAGATGATGCTTACATTAATCTAATAGAAGTTTAAAGACATACAGAAATACATTTGCTTAATTTCCCCCCTCCATATAAAGTCATTCTCAGATGATTTTATAAAGACTCCATGTATGTTATTATATTTCAAAATAATTCTCTAGATGTGAAATTTACACCCCTCAGAAACCCTTTATATTGATGGAGCAGATATTATTTTCCAAGAATAATAGTTGAAACACATGAATAAGAAAATACTTAATTTCTATAGAAAATATAATTGAATATTAACAAAGTACTCTACTAATAAGATCCATTGAGAGATGGAAGAAAGAATTATGAAGCAGATGCCTCCCTCCATCTTCATTCCTACTAGTTCCTCTTCTTGACCATGTTGCTCAGTTTCTTCTATAAAAGACAAAGGAAGCGGTACCTTATCATGGTTGAGTTAGATAACAAGAACTTATGACAGTGAGTGGTGGGTGGTGAGTGGATCAATAATAACTACTCATTGTTAGTATTAGTAGCAGGAATAGTAGTAGTAGTCGCAGCAACAGTAGTGTTTGTCTACACATGTGATAAAAAGTATTGGGAAGAATAGCCTACAGAAATTTGTTTACTTGTTTACTTATATTGACAAAAGCTTCTCCTAGAGATGAGAATGTCATAAAAATATTATATATATATATATATATATATATATATATATAATTGATTTATATATATATAAATCAATTATATATATATATATAATTGATTTTTTACAGAGAGGAAAGGAGAGGGATAGAGAGTTAGAAACATCGATCAGCTGCCTCTTGCACACCTCCAACTGGGGATGTGCCCACAACCAAGATATATGCCCTTGACTGGAATCGAACCTGGGACCTTTCAGTCCACAGGCCAGCGCTCTATCTATTGAGCCAAACCGGTTAGCGCCATAAAAATATTTTTAAACAGAATTTTTCTAGGTCCTATATACCTAATCAATAAATATTCCAAATAATCCCAAATACTTCCTAAATTATGCAAATTAATCATAAGCAATATTTTGTTTGTATTTTTTAAAAATATTTAATTTACTCCTTCATGAGACCTCTAGTTTTCATAATTTCCTATTTCTGCACATATCAACCCTTGTTATCCAAGTCTAAAACCTGGAAAAGTTTATTTCCAAGTAAATGCTGCTGATCTGACCCAAGGAAGGTCCAACCTTTCATCATTTCCAAAAGGGATCGTGGCCCATAGTCTCCATGTACCATGGAGATGGTTACAACCCTTTGAATACAGTAAATTCAATAGATAAAACCTACAAAAGATCTTTGGGGTTCTCAATGATTTTTAAGAGTACAGAACGGTCCTAGAGAGGTGATTTAGAGTTCAAGTTAGGGAAAAAGTTAAACTGGAAGAGAAAGCCATGGCAAAGAAAATGACCACTATGGGGTTATTGTGGGAGTGGACTGGTTGATGAGCTTTTCACCTTTAAAACAACTGAAGTTTCATGTCAGCAGCAGTTGAGCCATTATCCAAGAGGTGCCCTTATGTTTTCCATTACCAGTCACTTCTATCTTCTAGGACAAAGCTCATGTGGGCCTCATGGTCAATGATGAGAAATTAGGAGGAAGATTTAGCTGATGCCACTGAATCCCTTTTTTGTAAAGGCCTGGCTATTTTAAAAAAATGTATTTTAGCTGCTTATGTGAAATGGTGACCATCCTCATTCTTCAGTCCTGCTGGCTTGCTTTATTTGTCTGTTTGGTTCACATGTTTGAAAAAAATATATGAGACCAGATGAACGTTCAGTTTTCAATTACTTTAATTCACTACTTCCTATATAAAAGTTTCATTTCTGGGACTTTCTGAATTGACTTGTTAGAATGGAATACTAGGTTCTGCATTTGTAATTCTTCCTGGCTCTGTTTAACCTTTGTGTATCCTGGGTGCCTACCACCGAATCTAGCACTGGCTCTGCATACAGTGAATATATACTGAAAGCATAAAACCACCTTTTTGAAAATTCTGACTGTGTAAATTTTTTGGATGTGCAAGAAACAACCCAAATTATACCCATCAAAATGTACTTTAACTTTATTCATTCTCTCAATTAAAAAAAATGCAATATATCTGATACTGCTCTTAAACAATGAATTCTGTGTTCTCTTAGTCACAAAAGAGTTAAATGTTTTTGGAACTACTATTATGGCTTTAGGATATTGAGCTGTATATCTCTGTCTATTCACCTGTCTTTGTAATAGCATTCACTATTTTTTCCACCCACCAGCATAACCCTAGTTTTATGCAAACTTAGTTTTATCTTTTAAGGCCATAGGGACTTACATCAATCATTCTTGCTCCCTAATTTTCCAAGCAGTAAAGCCTGGCAATTGCTCCTCCTCTAGTTTGTTATCACAATACACTCTTGAAATTTTTAATGAGTTTGATTCTAAACCTGAACTTGCTTCATGAAGCAAAGCATTTTATGTTGCAGCTGAATAACAACTCCCCTATTAAATAAAACTAGTGATATTCTGTAATAAATAACAGTTTCAGCAAATTTTCTTATAAATGGAGGTAATAGATAGTAGATGGACAGGCCATTCATCCAAAACCTTATCCACAGAAAAGTATGCAATATTTGTATACCACACATCTTCTCTACAAACAGCTCTAATAGTCTTATTGATAGAAACAAAGCATTTAGATTGTTTCTGTTAAATGTCTGACATTTTTAAAAGTGTAATCTCTAGATTTAAAAAAGTACTGCATTCCACAAAAGTTCTTGAAGTTCATCCAAATATTCTTTCCTGGAAGCAATAGCACTAAGCAAAAGATATCCCAAAAGATATTTGCTTTTTTAACTCAGCAATCAATTAAATGTAAATTTTTAAGAATTCATTTTACTAGGTTTTCTAAAACTCAGGGAAATAAGAGCTTATTACATTGTTGAAAAATTAAGCACATCATGATTAAAACCCCAATTCCTCTCTCAAATAGATTATTAATTCTAACTGTTGGACATCACCATGCATGTATAAAGGCCTTCTTTGTATTTTTTTTTTAATTTCCACCAGCAGAGGGCTCAGGCCAGCAACTGACATATGAATTCCTCCATTGCCGCCTCCTATCATCTTTACAAAAGTTAGCGACTCACTCAACCTTTCTCTCTAGCATTTAGAAAAATCAGTGCATGCTCTGTTTACATATCCCTCTTGGAATCACCAATTTACTTTTGATAATTTCCATCCCCACTCCCAACCCCCAAATGCTTCGTCCTTGAAAGGAGCTTTTAGGGGTAAAATTGTCAGGTTTAGAAGTTTTAGGAATTAGGGGGCCCATAAGGGAGAACCACAGGCTGCAAAGCTGAAAGCTATCCAAAGGTATACATTCACAGAATAATAGAGGTGCAGAAGGTGTACATTCACAGAGTAATAGAGCTGCAGAAGGTGTACATTCACAGAATACTAGAGCTGCAGAAGGTGTACATTCACAGAGTAATAGAGCTGCAGAAGGTGTACATTCACAGAATAATAGAGCTGCAGAAGGTATACATTCACAGAATAATAGAGCTGCAGAAGGTGTACATTCACAGAATACTAGAGCTGCAGAAGGTGTACATTCACAGAATACTAGAGCTGCAGAAGGTATACATTCACAGAATAATAGAGCTGCAGAAGGTGTACATTCACAGAATACTAGAGCTGCAGAAGGTGTACATTCACAGAGTAATAGAGCTGCAGAAGGTGTACATTCACAGAATAATAGAGCTGCAGAAGGTGTACATTCACAGAATAATAGAGCTGCAGAAGGTGTACATTCACAGAATAATAGAGCTGCAGAAGGTGTACATTCACATACTAGAGCTGCAGAAGGTGTACATTCACAGAGTAATAGAGCTGCAGAAGGTGTACATTCACAGAATAATAGAGTTGCAGAAGGTGTACATTCACAGAATAATAGAGCTGCAGAAGGTGTACATTCACAGAATACTAGAGCTGCAGAAGGTATACATTCACAGAATAATAGAGCTGCAGAAGGTATACATTCACAGAATACTAGAGCTGCAGAAGGTGTACATTCACAGAATACTAGAGCTGCAGAAGGTATACATTCACAGAATAATAGAGCTGCAGAAGGTGTACATTCACAGAATACTAGAGCTGCAGAAGGTGTACATTCACAGAATACTAGAGCTGCAGAAGGTATACATTCACAGAATAATAGAGCTGCAGAAGGTGTACATTCACAGAATACTACAGCTGCAGAAGGTGTACATTCACAGAATAATAGAGCTGCAGAAGGTATACATTCACAGAATAAGGGAGCTGCCAGCGGGCACACATTCATGGAATAAGGAGGGCTTCATTCTTTGAATCCACCTGGACAAGAACCAGGGAGGCCACCTTTGCATCCTGCCCAGGGGAACACCATGCGTTCCAGTTCAATTTTCGCATTTCACCCTCAACACCACCACCACAAACAAACATAAGAAAACAGAAAGATTTTCTTGGGGAACTTTTAAAAAATGTCCAACCTTTTTTCTGAGGCATTTCTCTTCCAATATAGTCTTTTAAACATACTGAGAGATGATCATTTTAGAAAATAGAAACCTAAAATCATTTATTATAAGAAAAAATTTACAACAGAGAACAAAAAACTGCAAGATAATCTCAGAAGCTGAATTTGCAGAAAATAAATGAGGCTGGTTTTTGCACGTAGTGTGTAGAATTGATTTGTATTGGCCTAGAATCGGCAAAAATGGAAATAAAGTTATGAAATGTTGAGTTAAAACAGGCTGAATTTCAGATAGCATATAATATAATACATGCATACTGGAAACATTTGTAATCATATAAAATCTTTTATTTTAATACTACTTTTCAAAAGAAGAGATTTAAGTTGAATACTAAAATCAAATCTAGAATAGTGCATATAAAGCAGTGTTTTCAGTGAGGCACCTTAGAGATACAACTGGTAAAGGCTGATGGATGTATCAGTTCAGATCCATCAGCTGATTTCATGGAATTTTACTGTCTGTGCTTCAAGAGAGGATAAAGAGAGAGGGTATAGTATCAGAATAGCTAACAAATTTCTGTTGTACTCTGTTTCTCATACTATATCAATCCATCAGATTATTTTCATAGTGTCAAGTGAAAATATCTGACTGTTGGTAATCACAATGTACAAAGGTCTTCTTTGCATTTTTTTTTTCTTTTCCTACAAACACCTCTAATAGTCTCATTGGTAAGAACAAAGCATTTAGATTGTTTCTGTTAAATGTCTGACATATAGCCACAGCCTTCTCCCTCAGAAAGCAGAATGTTTATTCATCTCTAGGGTCTGCTTATGTTTATATCTCCAAGACTATTTACCTTTCACATATACATGCCCCAAAAAACTTTATCTTCCTTCCCCATCTTCATTATGACACCCTACATAAAGGGTTATTCTGTCCCCAAAACTTTATTTTTCTTATTTTGCATTTATTTATCCTCCAAATTTCCTTAAACATCAGCTTTTGAAGATATTTGGTTATACCTCACAAAAACAAATACCATTAGAAAAAATTAAAAAGACAAAGCAACATATTCACACAGCTACAGTGATAAATTCTACAAATTAGGGTAGTCTGTCTGGAAGACTAAAAATAAACAATTTCAAAAGACTTCAAACATGAAAATTTGTCAGTTTATAAGCTTAATTATAATTATACTAGAGGTCTGGTGCATGAAATTTGTGCACTGGGGGGGAGGGGGGGGGAACGTCCCTCAGCCTGGCCTGCATCCTATCACAGTCCGGGACCCCTAACTCCTTACTGCCCGCCTGCAGTGAAGGCGGGAGAGGCTCCCGCCACCACCCTTGCGCTCGCCAGCTATGAGCCCAGCTTCTGGCTGAGAGGTGCTCCCACTGTGGGAGCTTCTGCCCCCTGGTGGTCCGTGCATGTCATAGCAACCAATTGTTAAACCATTCAGTGGATTTGCATATTAGGGTTTCATTATATAGGATTTTAGATATACTAAAAAGTTTCCTCATTGCTTATAAGAAAATGCTCAGCTTTTCCAGAGTCCAGAGTAATGCCCAAGAAGGAACTGGCAATTTGAATTTTAGCTCTGTTACACCCAACACATCAAGTTGCACTTCCCCTGTAATAAAATAGTTGCAGTACCTAAAAGGTCATGATGATGCTCATCCAAAAAGTCTTCTTTGGAGGCCATGGAACGTCCCTGGTGTCAGATGCTTATTTTCTGTTCTTCTGTTAGTAAAAAAATGCTTTTACGAACAGAAAGAAATAAAGACAAAAGTTGGGGGAGATTGTTAGAAATGAGCTTTCCAAAGATTTTTAAAATTTTTATTCTTCTTAAGTCCTTATTTTTTGACCAAGTCATTTTAGGGTGCATGCCAGTCCCTGTGTTTAAATACAAGGTGTAGCAAAAGGAGGTGTATAGTTGTGAGTACACAAAATACAGCATTTATTCTTGCATTATTATTTGTTAATTATTGTATTAGTTTCTATACAAACAACTGTATACCTACTTTTGACTTACCCTGTATATTCTACTTGCAATAGCCAGTCTATATCACCTATAGTATTTTTTTTGTGTTTTGTTTTTGTTTAAGTAAGATCTTTTGGGATGTACTGGCATATGTGAAGAACAGAAGTATAAGCTAAAAACTTACAAAGAAAAGTCAGCCACACAGACTGATTTAGCAATACTGATTTCTCAGGTGCAATACCTACTTTACCTGCACTCTTTCTTGATATTTCCAGAACAGCAAAAATGTAATTTTCAGCTAGTTCCCTTAACAGTGGTCAATTACAGAGTACCCCTGACCTATTCACTGATTCCATTCTCTGCACAGGCAGTTTCCAGAAATTGAGTGCACAGACCTGTGATTTTTACCTTTAGATACATCTCTAGAAAAAATAAGCAAGAAGAAAAGAAAGGGGAGAAAGAAGAAAGTAAAAGAAGGAGACTAAGAACGTTAAAAATTACAATGCAAGGTAAATACATTTATGGTTACTATTTTTAAGTGCCCTGACACATTTATATAAATAATTTTGAAAACTTATAGAAATATGAAATCCAGGATAATTTTTTAAGTGACTTAAAATATTAAAGAATAAGAATCCTTAAAATGAAGCTATAGTTGACATTTCCTTCCTTTGCTTATATAAAACCAATACCTTTAAAGGCATATATACTAGTATGTTATATACAGGGTGTCCCAAAAATTGAGTACACCCTTTAACAGCTGATAGCTCAATTTTGAAAGTGAAATGTATTTTAATAAATACTACCTTTATAATTATTGAAAGTGTGTGTATACATTTTTGGGGGAACACCATATATACATATTTGTCTACATAAATATATATATAATATATGGGAAAATTGTACCAAAACATTTGTAGCATATTAAAATTGTTTTGTGAATAGAAAAGAGAAAAGATGATCCAATTTTTTTTTTCAAAAGCATACTAGAATACTAAAATAAAAAACAAAAATCTGTATTAAAATAAACATATATACATGACATGGTTAAAGAGTTATAAATGATGCATTAAGCAATTAAATTTAGTCAAACTTACTAAATATATTTGTCTACATAGAGAATATGTTAAAAAATAATGCAATAAGGGAATTATGTATCATTTCTTCATACAGGACCAGCACACAACAAAATATAAGTTTTTATCAAACTAAAATAATCATTCAGAAAACATGATATATAATTTGAAAAGAATTCCATTCACTTTGGCAAGAAGAAAACATAACTTACCTAGGAAGAATATATATTTAAATTATAATTTGTGAATCTATATAATAAAGAGGCAGGGGCCATTGTAACCGAACGGAAGATCAAATGAATGACCAAACAAGCTGAGTGGGGCGTCAAGGCGGGCAGGGGGGTTAGTGAAGGACGACCAAATGACTGAGTAGCAGGCTGTGGGGCAACCCGGCTGGTGGGGGGGTGGGGGGGCGCAGTGAGGAATGACCAAACGACTGAACATCAGGCTGCATGGGGCAACTAGGGGGCAGGGGAGTTAGTGAGGGACAACCAAACGACTGAGCAGCAGGCAGCGTGGGGCGACCAAGCTGGCAGGGGGGCAGTGAGGGGTGACCAGGCTGGCAGAAAGGGGCAATGAGGGTCAACCCGGCTGGCTGGGGTGGGGGAGCTGGGGACGACCAGGCCTGCAAATGGGGCAGTAAGGGGTGACCAGGCTGGCGTGGAAGGGGCAGTTAGGGGCAACCGGGCCGGCGGTGAGGGGGCGGTTGGGGACAACCAGGTTGGCGGGGTGGGGGGGACAGTTGGGGGCAACCAGGCCAGCAGGCAGAGGAGGTTAGGGGTGATCACGCTGACAGGGGGGCCAGTATATCAGGCAGGCAGGCAAGTGAGCAGTTAGGAGCCAGCAGTCCTGGATTGTGATAGGGATGTCCGAATGCCAGTTTAGGCCCAATCCTGAAGATCGGGCCTAAACCGGCAGTCAGACATCCCCTGAGGGGTCCCAGATTGGAGAGGGTGCAGGCTGGGCTGAAGGGACTCCGCCGCCCCCCCCCTCCCCCCGCCTTGCATGAATTTCATTCACTGGACCTCTGGTAAATTTACAAAACTGCAATGTATTTTGGATACATTACCAAAATAATTGGAAAGCACAACTTAATCTAGGTTTTCAATGAAAGCTCAATCAAGAAAAACAAATAATGACCAAAAAAATTTACAACGTTAAAACACAAATGAAAGGCTAGGAAAAGATATCAGCTGTGTCCGTTCAATTCTTAGATGTTGGCTTTCAGACTCTCAAAAGTTACGGCCAATTGTTTCCCAGTCTTCAACACTAAGCTCCAGTTAGTCCTTCTCTCTGGAAAATAGAAATGCAGTTTCAGCAAACATGGATACAAAGGTACTTTATTTTTTATTGTTATATCTTATTATTATTACTATTACAACTATTTTTACTTTAAAATGTTAATGTTGACTAAATCTGTCTCCATTTGTTGTTTTCTGCCATTCTTTTTCTTTAAAATATGTTTCATTGATTTTAGCGAGAGAGAAAGGGGAGAGAAAGAGAAAGAAACATTAATCAGTTGCCTCCCCCCCACAGCCCTACCAGGGACCAAACCCACAACTTGGGCATGTGACTTGACTGGGAATAGAGCTGGTGACCTTTCTGTGCACTGGACGATGCTCAATCAACTGAGCCCCACAGGCCAGGGCATTTTCTGACATTCTTTAACTGAGATTCACATTTTTAAAAAATCAGGTGGGTGGTAACTTCTATCCCTTAGTGACTGTACAAATCACTTACTTCTTCCTAGTAATTTTAATTAAAGTCCAAGTTTTATTCAGTTGAGTATAATAATCATTTATATCTTGTATATATTGCTATGATTTAAATATTTAATATCACTTTTTTTCAAAATATTCAAAGAAATTGAACTTTTTATCATTATGAAATATATCTTTATTTCCCTTGCAATATGTCTTCTTCTGATCATCTCTTTTGTCTGATATTAATATAGTTACGCTAGGTTTTTTGTCATTTGTGTCTACATTATATGCATATGTATCTACATATATGTGTATATATGTACATTCATATACATATTCATGAAATACTTTATGGGAGGCTACTAAGTAAATGAAACAGTATTAATAGTTGTAGAAAATAACAGAAAACATGCCTTCCCTTATAAAACATATGGTGTAGTAGAAAATTCAATTAAAATAGTGTGTGATGAAGCATTTTGATAAAGTCTGGCTTATTATAAAAGTACATGAAAATGTTTATAATTTTCACCTGGAGGCATTATATATGGCTGCTGAAAGTAAATGATTCTTTCACAGTGAGTGGAAATAGGCAAGGCGAATGAATCATGGATGGAAGTGAGAGTAACAGTAAAAAGAACATTTTGTGCAAAACATGGGATAAAAGGAAATACAGAATCATTTGGGAAATAAAAGACATTTGAGTTGTGTGAGTAAAAGATTACTTGTAGTGTTGATTTGTCGAACACAACAAATGAGGTTGGAGAGGTAAGCAGGGGCCACATTACTCAGGCCATATAAGCTCTGTCAAGGACTTAGGACCTCAAAAAGAAAGCAAGGGGGGGAGGGGCTTGAATTTTTTTTAATGTAAGTAAAACTTGATCTACTTTGAATTTAAATGATTTGCTTAATGTGTATTTTAGAAAATGATTTAGATGGAATTAAGTCCTAGTTATCTATGTATATATAAAAGCCTAAGTGACCATCCAACCATCTGACTAGTAGCTATGATGCGCTGACCACCAGGGGGCAGACACTCAATGCAGGAGTTGCCAACTTGTGGTGACTTGGGTGCACCCGGAACCAGAGAGGAGAGAGCCTGATTCCTGGGTGTGTAACCCGAGAACCGCCCTCTCGCAATCTGGGACTCCTCAGGGGATGTTGGAGAGCCAGTTCGGCCCCATCACTGCAGGCCAGGCCAAGGCACGCCACCGGTACATGAATTCGTGCACCAGGCCTCTAGTAAAAGAATAACTGAGAGGGAATACCAGTAATGCAAACAAAAATTTATATTGATCTAGAGCAGGGGTGGGCAAACTTTTTGACTCGAGGGCCACAATGGGTTCTTAAACTGGACCGGAGGGCCGGAACAAAAGCATGGATGGAGTGTTTGTGTGAACTAATATAAATTCAAAGTAAACATCATTACATAAATGGGTATGGTCTTTTTTTTCAATAGTTTTATTCATTTCAAACGGGCAGGATCCGGCCCGCGGGCCGTAGTTTGCCCACGGCTGGATTAGACCCTGCTTCTCTCTTCAGGCCTCACTGTAAACAGAAAAACTTGGATTAATTTAGAAAAATATACAAAAGAGAAGAATGGAAGAACTTTTTATCATTTGGATTGAGAGGGAAAGGAATTGGAAGGAAAATAATGTCTTTTCTAGGAAGCATTCATTGGATGGTATTTCTATTCACTAAAGTAGAAAAGTGACTTAGAGAGCACAAGATAAATGAATTTTCTGTATTGGACATGTTAAATTTGAGGTACCTGCAGGCCAACCAAATAGAGATGTGCAACAGGATGAATAGATCCAAAGTGAACACCCTCTAAACTGGTGGTACTTATTTGGATGATATAAGTTTAGATTACATTCAGGGGAACTACTGAGAAAAGGACAAACGAAATGAAACACAGACCACAAGTAAAAGTTAAGAGAAGACTGCTATAAAGAAAATCAGAAGAGTGCTGCATTTTAGAAATAAGTGAAGAGGTTTTTAAAAACAAAACAAAACAAACACAAGTGCTGAATAATGACAGAAGTTATGGAAAGATTAAATATGACAAAACTAAAAAAAATAATGGTAAATTTAAGTAATTTAAAGAAGACGATAAATCCTTTGTTGGCTCATCTATTTAGAAATCAAGTCAAATTCTCCTTCCCTTGATTTTGGATTTACTTGACAAATACACCATGGTGGAATGACAATCTAGGACATCTAAGATGAGTCATGAAAAAAATGTGTGCCCTATCTCATAGCTCCTAGGGAAGAAGTTTAGCTGCCTTGCTGGAAGTCCTAAGATTACATGAAGAGAGAGGCACTCCCCCACCCCCTTAGTCTTCCAGCTTTTCCCAAGGCACTGGGCATGTGACTAAGTACATCTTAGAAACCACTCCCACCTCTGCCCCAGGGGCCAGCTAAATTCCACTGAGTTAACCAAGTTGATATCAAGAAAGACAGGAAGGTTGTTGTTGTAATTCATTAAAGTTGGATGCATTTCTTAAATGTAGCAATGAATAATGTGAACATGTCTTGCAAGTAGAATGATGCTTTCATAAAACCTCTAATAAGTCATGTTGGCTTTTGTACCTGGATTCCAGACTGAAAGTGTAAGGGCCTCAAGGAAACTTTTAGTGATCCTGGAGAAAAAGGGACCCTTATTATACTCGTATAGTGGCAGCAATATTAGTGAAATCATTGCAGGTGTAACATGGAAAATAGAAAATATACGTAATTAATGGGGGGATTTAGCCAGATGGAATCTGAGTTGGGTGTTAAATGTAACAAAGAATTCTATTTTCTTGCTTGTGATAAGGTACAGACAAAGAAAAATGAGCTAAGAAAAAACTTTCAGTGTCCAGGCAGAATTTAGAGGAGATCTAAATGAGCAAGAACTTTCTTAGTTCAAAAATAAATTGGTTTCTCATTCTTGGTTACCTCAAGAAAAAAACAGAAATCTTATCACTTAAGGGATGGATTCAGAACAAATGTTCAATATTCAAGGCACTATTGTAAAGCAGATAAAAGAGTGACAATATCAGGAAATGTGACCTTAAGATCTTTTAAAATATATTTTAAAAATTAACTTTTTATTTATGTATTTATTTTTTTTGCAATTACATATTTTTTTAAATTTTTTTCCATCACCATTTATTCCCTCTATAACATCACCCCTCACTATCACCACATTGACCTTAGAAGAAATGAATGGTAGGAGGGGCATTAAACATATTAGGACACAATATCCTTCAATGTAGACAATTAACACCTAGTAATCTTAAAGATAGCATCCACATTCTATATCACTGAAATGCATGTAGGGGAGGTTCTGTCTTGCAAAGAAAAGAGAGATCTTTGCATAATAGAGAAAATTATATGTGATTTGATACATAAGAAGGTTTTGACCAGTTTGAATTGAAAGAAAAATTAGAATACCAAAGTTTAAAAAACACACCAAAAAACCACTCTGGGCTCCCATACTTCTACAGGCAGGAAGCAAGGCTGGATGTTTCAGTGGAATCTGAAGGCTGGAAAGGACCAATGTCCCAGCTCATCAATTCAGGTGGGAGGGGTTCTCTGTTACTCAGCCTTTTTGCTCTATTCAAATCTTCAATTGATTGGTTGAAGCACACTCTCTGTATGAGGGCAATTTGTTTTACTCAGTCTACTGATTCAAATGTTAATCTCATCCTCATCGATAAACCCAAAGTACAGATTGACTGAATGTCTGAGTACCACATATTCCAGTCAAGTTGGCACATGAGATTAAACATTGCATATAGAAAGGCAAACGACCCAGAATAGTCACATGATAATAAAGAAAAAGAACAAGAGCAGAGGACTGACACTACCTGACTTCAAAACTTGTAGAGAGCTATTATAATCAAGATAGTGTGGCATCGGTGAAAGAATGCATGAATAGATCAAAGAAAGAGTACAGAGAGCCCAGAAATATACTCACACAGATATAGTTA
Organism: Myotis daubentonii; assembly: GCF_963259705.1. Classification (NCBI taxonomy): domain Eukaryota; kingdom Metazoa; phylum Chordata; class Mammalia; order Chiroptera; family Vespertilionidae; genus Myotis; species Myotis daubentonii. The sequence continues at coordinate 171,589,223 of NC_081841.1, forward strand.
ACTTATCTTTCACAAAGGAACAAAAGCAATTCAATTGAGAAAGAGTAGACTTTTCAACAAATAGAAATGGAACAACTGGACTGCCATAAGAAAAAAAAATTTTGAACCTACATACTGATGTTAAACTGTTCACAAAAACTAACTCTAATGAACCATAGACTTGAAATGCAAAACCCAGAAGAACATAATATAGAAGGAAATCTAGATGACCTTAGGCAATGTACTTTAGATATACCACCAAAAGCAAGATTTATGAAAGGAAAAAATAATAAGTTGGACTTCATTACAATTAAAACTTACGTGCTATGAAAGACATTGTTAGATGAATGAAAGACAAGCCATAGATTGGGAGAAAATATTTGCAAAACATATATCTGGTGCAGGACTTGTATCTTAAATATACAAAGATTTCTGAAAATTTCAACAACAAGTAAACAAAAAACCAATTTAAAACTGGGCTAAGATCTGAACAGGTACTTTACCAAAAGAATACACAGATGACAAATATACTCAACTCATTAGGGAATTGCAAATTAAAACAACGAGACATGATTACATGCTTATTAGAATGGCTAAAATCTAAAACATGGAAACACCAAATGTTGATCAGGATGCAGAGCCACAACAACTATTTTTTAAAATATGTTTTTGTTTTGTTTTATTTTGTTCTTAAACATTTTTTAAATATATATTTTTATTGATTTTAGAGAGTAAGGGAGAGGGAGAGAGAGATAGAAACATCAATAATGAGAGAGAATCATTGACCTGCTGCCTCCTGCACACCCCCTACTGGGGATTGAATCCGAAACCTGGGCCTGTGCCCTTGACCATAATTGAACTTGGGACCCTTCAGTCTGCAGGCTGATGTTCTATTCACTGAGCAAAACCAGCTAGGGCTAAAATATGTTTTTATATTTTTAGATAAATAGGAAAGGAGAGGAAAAGAGAAATAGAAACATTGATGAGAGAAACAATATCCATCAGCTGCCTCCAGCACTCCTCTTATGTCCTGAAAATTCACAATGGTATATGCACTTTAGAAGAGATTGGCAGGTCATTACAAAGTTTAACATAGCCTAACCATATAATCCAACAACTGCACATTCAGATACCTTAATTAATTGAAAACTATTTCCACACAAAACCTGCATACAAGTGTTTACAGCAGCTTTATATCTACTTTCTAAAAGAATGGAAACAATCAAGACTTTCTTCAATGGATGAATGTACAAACATACCTTGACACACCAACATAATAAAACATTTATATATTTATAAGTAAAAATAAATGATTTATCTAGTTATGAAAAGACATGAAAGGACATTTAAGTGCATAGTCCTAAGTGAAAGGAGCCAGTCTGAAAAAGTTACCAATTGTCTAATTCTAATTCTACAGCATTCCGGAAAAGGCAAAACTATTAATAGTAAAAAGGTCAGTGGTTGTGTTGGGTTGGTGGAAAAAGGGATATATAGGTGGAGGGTGGGTAAAAAGGCACAGGAAATTTTTTGAGAAGTGAAATGTCTCAGTATTATATTGTTATGATGAAAATGTGTCATCATACATTTGTCAAAACACAACTTCATAACACAAAGAGTGAAACTTAATGCAAACTATAAACTTTAGTTAATAATGCCATATCAATATTGGTTCATCAAATAAAACAAATGAACCACACTAATGCAACATATTAATAATAGGAGAAACTGCATGGAGGATACAGGAGGCATATGGGTACAATCGAAAAACTATTTGCTCAATTTTCTTTGAACTGTTCTGAAAGTTAGTTTTTTTAATGTAAAATTAAATTAATTTTAATTTAAAAAGGATTTCAGGTAATTATTTTCTTGTCAAATAGAAATATTTTTCTAAAAGTCCCAGAAGAAAAAAAAAAACCAAAAAACTGAATATTAAGGAAATGATAGCAAAACTAGAGGCCCGGTGCACGAAATTCGTGCACTGGGAGGGGGAGGGTGTGTCCCTCAGCCTAGCCTGAATGGTCTCCAATCTGGGTCCCTCTCACAATCCGGGACTGCTGGCTCCCAAGCGTTCGCCTGCCTGACTGCCTGATTGCCCCTAACTGCTTCTACCTGAGAGCCTGATCACCTCCTAACCACTTCGCTGCCAGCCTGATTGACACTTAACTGCTCCCCTGCCGGCCCGATTGCCCCCAACTGCCCTCTGCTGCCATCCTGGTTGCCCCCAACAGCCCTCCCCTGCTGGCTATCTTTGACCACATGGGAGCGGCCATCTTGTGCAAGGGTGTGACGGTCAATTTGTGTATTACCTCTTTATTATACAGGATATTCAATATACAATTATATACCACAGGTAGACACACAGATATTTATAAGCATATATTATTATTTTTTTAGTTTTTATTAAGTTATTACATATGTGTCCTTATCTCCACATTACCTGCCGGGAGCCGGTCCATGCTTACTGTTTCAAGGGACCTGGCATATATGGCATACTGTTCTTAATATGTTTGCTCACCTTCTTGGCACTATGTGTTTTAACCAAGGTCTCTGAGAAAGGTTGTTTCCCCAGGTAGGGATTTTCCCCTGAAGTTAGGGAGGGAATAAAACCCCTTAACTAAGTGGCAGGCGGGTAATTAATCACTTTAACTATAAACAATCATGCTTAAGCTACATAATCTTTACTCCCTGGAATGGAGATAAGAAATGCCCTAACCTTTGTAATAGAGATTGATAGGATTGGAATCAACTGGTATAAATACAGATGTAACCAGACAGAAAGAGACAGAACTTAGGAGACAGGACTTAGAAGACAGGACCAAGAGAGACCGAACCTAGGCACAGAACCTACACAGAACGTTCTCTAGAGACAGAAGGACTTCGCTGGAGAGAACATGGCAAAAGATCCTGGACTGAACCTGACTACAGAAATTGGCAGGAGAACCTGACTAGAACCTGGTGACTGAACCTGGCTGGAGAACCTGTACAGAACCTGGCTGGAGATCCTAAGCAGAACCTCTCTGGAGATCCAGACCAGAACTTGGCTGGAGATCCTGGCTGGAGATCCTGGCTAGGCTGCTGATCAACTGAACACTGTCTCCGTGTCCTTCCTTCTTCACCGACTCCGTCCACATCTTTGGGGACCCCTGGACCCGCTGGGGCTGGACCCCGGCAATTACCCCCCATCCTTGCCACATATGCCCTCAACTCCTTGTTATCTATGTCCATTGGTTAGGCCTATATGCTTGCACATAAGCCCTTTGGTTGATCTCACTCCCCTTACTCCCACCCTCCCCTACCTTCCCTCTGAGGTTTGACGGTCTGATCAATGCTTCTCTGGCTCTGGATCTGTTTTTGTTCATCAGTTTATGTTGTTCATTATATTCCATAAATGAGTGAGATCATGTGATATTTATCTTTCTCTGGCTTATTCACTTAGCATAATGCTCTCCAGTTCCATCCATGTTGTTGCAAATGGTAAGAACTCCTTCTTTTTTACCACAGCATAGTATTTCATTGGGTACATGTGCCACAGTTTTCTAATCCATTCATCTACTGATGGGCATTTTGGCTGTTTCCAAATCTTAGCTATGGTGAATTGTGCTGCTATGAACATAGGAGTGCACATATCCTTTCTGATTGGTGTTTCTAGTTTCTTAGAATATATTCCTAGAAGTGGGATCACTGGGTCAAATGGGAGTTCCATTTATAGTTTTTTGAGGAAATTCCATACTGTTCTCCACAGTGGCTGCACAAGTCTGCATTCCCACCAGCAGTGCACAAGGGTTCCTTTTTCTCCACATCTTCTCCAGCACTTGTCGTTTGTTGATTTGTTGATGACAGCCATTCTGACAGGTGTGACATAGTACCCCATTGTCATTTTGATTTGCACCTCTCAGGTGATTAGTGACTTTGAACATGTTTTCATATGTCTTTTGGCCTTTCTTCTGAGTATAGTGGTTTTGGTTGATTTCTGGGTGCCGGGAGCTGGTCCATCCTTGCTGATTCAAGGGACCTGGCATACATGGCATACTGTTCTTAATATGTTTGCTCACCTTCTTGGCACTATGTGTTTTAACCAAGGTCACCTCTCTAAGAAAGGTTGTTTCCCCAGGTAGGGATTTTTCCCCTGAAGTTAGGGAAGGAATAAAACCCCTTAACTAAGTGCCAGGCGGGTAATTAATCACTTTAACTACCAACAATCATGCTTAAGCTACATAATCTTTACTCCCTGGAATGGAGATAAGAAACGCCCTAACCTTTGGCATAGAGATTGATAGGATTGGAATCAACTGGTATAAATACAGATGTAACAAAACAACAGGACACAGAACCTAGACAGAACCTACACAGAACCTAGAGACAGAAGAACTTCGCTGGAAAGAACATGGCAAAAGATCCTGGACAGAAACTGGCCACAGAACCTAGAGACAGAACCTAGCGAGAGAACATGGCAAAAGATCCTGGACAGAAATTGGCCACAGAACCTAGAGACAGAACTTGGCTACAGAACCTGGATAGAACATGGCAAGAGAACCTGTCTAGAACCTGGTGACTGAACCTGGCTGGAGAACCTAGCGAGGGAACATGGCTACAGAGCCTGGCTGGAGAACCTGGAGAACCTGGCTGGAGAACCTAGCAAGAGAACATGGACACAGAACTTTGCTGGAGATCCTGAACAGAACTTGGCTAGAGATCCTGGCTAGGCTGCTGATCAACTGAACGCTGTCTCCATGTCATTCCTTCTTCGCCGACTCCGTCCACACCTTTGGGGACCCCTGGACCTGCTGGGGTTGGACCCCAGCATCTGGGTTCTCTATTCTATTCCATTTTTCTATATATCTGTTCTCGTTCCAGTACCAGACTGTTTTGAGAACAGTGGCTTTGTAATACAGCATGATATCCGGTATTGAGATCCCAAATACTTTGCTCTTCTTTCTCAGGATTGCTGCAGCTATTTAGCATCTATTTTTATTCTAGATGAATTTTTGGAGAGTTCATTCTAGGTCTGTGAAATATGCTGTTGGTATTTTAATGGGAAGTGCATTGAGTCTATAGATTGCTTTTGGCAGTATGGACATCTTGATGATGTTGATTCTACCAACCCATGAACATGGTATGTTCTTCCATCTGTTTATATCTTCCTCTATCTCCTTTTTCAGTGTCCTGTAGTTTTCTACATATAGGTCTTTTACTTCCTTAGTCAAGTTTATTCGTAGATATCTTAATTTTTTTTGTGCGATGGTAAACGGGATTGCTTTTTTAGTCTCTCTTTCTGTAAGTTCATTATCGGTGTATAGAAATGCCATAGATTTCTTGGCGTTAATTTTGTATCCTGCTACATTGTTGAATTCATTTATTAAGTTTAATAATTTTTTGATGGAGTCTTTAGAGTTTTCTGTGTACAGTATCATGTCGTCTGTGAATAAGGACAGTTTTACTTCTTCTTTTCCAATCTGGATGCCTTTTATTTCTTCTTCTTGCCTAATTGCAATGGCTAGTACTTCCAGTACTATGTCAAACAGGAGTGGTGAGAGTGGGCATCCCTGTCTTGTTCCTGTTCTTAGGGGAAATGATTTTAGGTTTTGCCCATTGAGTATGATGTTGGCTGTGGGTTTGTCACATATGGCTGTTATTATGTTGAGGTATGATCCTTCTATTCCCACCTTATTGAGAGTTTTTATCAAGAAAGGATGTTGGATTTTGTCAAATGCTTTTTCTGGGTCAATTGATATGATTATGTGATTTTTCTCTCTCAATTTGTTTGTGTGATGTATCACGTTTATTGATTTGCAGATATTGTACCTCATGTGTCTGCTGCTCACGTGGTCGCAGTGCCCTGGACTTTCTCCAGGAATCCTCTGACCTTCCTGGCTGCAAACCATCTCCCAGCTGAGTCTCCTTTGCTAGTTCAGGCTGGATGTTACTCGTTTCAGCTGCTCACCCTATCTGCTTTGGGACAAGGCTCAGGACACATTCATCTATACCGCCACTGTTCTGTCTCTCTAACATATATTATTTTTAATGATAATGTCATATATGCAACACTATTTTTAAAACACATTTAGTAGTAGTTTGCTAAATTTAAGAATAGTTTGTGAAGAAATTGGTAGCTCATGTAAACTTTATTAATAAAAAATAAATATGTCAAAAATTACATCATAATTTTTGAGAAAATTAATACTAAAAATAAAAATTTATGTTTATGTGATTTTTAATTTGTAATCAGATGTAATTATATTGTTGCACTATTATTCGTAGTCAAAGTATACATGAACTATATACCTTTGTAAAATGTTTATTATAAGTTTCATCACAAGGTCAAGCTATGATGTTTTTATTGTGTAGCTAAATAAATATAAAAGTTTTGTTTCATCCTCAGGAAACATGTGTGTGGCTGCTTTCATTTGTAAGGATGATATCACCTTCTTTCCATGATAAACAACATTTTCATTTAAATTATCTGTAGTATCTAAAAAAATACATGGCTTATATACATTCATGAATATGCTTTCATATGATTAATTTAAGTCAAATATGTAAATAATTGTGTAAATAAAATTTACATAAGTAATTTTTTTTCATCTGTTATTTTCATCATAAGGTGGGCAAATACAGATTTGTAATAAAATAACATATTTATAAGTAAAAGTTATGTACTTTAAAAATATTCAAACATTAGTTCCATTATTATTTTTATATAATTTTGGTGTAAATAACTATTAATATAAAATAATAACAAGTGAAGATTTGTGGTTTAAATTTTCAAAGAAAAAATTGATTAAAGAATGGTAAGCTTTTCATACCATAATAATAAATATATATTTTAAACAATTTTGATGCTTCTTTTAAATTCTGGTTGGGGGAAAAGAAGTAAAAATTCCTTTACATATATTTTTATTTGAATACTCTTTAATTATGAGCCAAAAAGTTATTGTGTTTACACACTTTTAATATCTCTGAATCAAGTTTCTCCTTCATTAAAATTTATGCTTTTAAATAACCATTGATTGAGAAAATTTGTTTTATACATAATTTGGTTGGAGCACTGTGTTGACAACATATTATTTCTACCTCTACAAATTTCTAGTTAAAATGCATAAAAAAGAAATTTTAAAATTATTAAGGATTTCTGATGAAAAGCAGTTATTTATTTATGATACTTTTGAAGAAATAATATTTCCTCTAACATCTATTTCTTAAAAATGAATATACATGGGGAAGCTAGTTGATATAATTAGCAGATAGTTGATGATAAAGCAATTAAACGAAAGGTCATTTGCCTTATCTCTGAACAAAAAAATTATCATCCCTATTAGTCTATTAGGTGGAATAATTTGTTTTGTAAATGTTTCTGTTCATGCTGAAAATCAGTAGCTCTCATAATGAAATGCCCTGATTGAACCTGGTATACACAAATTGTAACACCTAGTGCTATGGTTGCACTTTAAACTGATATGTTGTCACTTCAAATTACTTTGCATTGGCATCTGTGGTTATTTAGAATTACAAGTTAATTTGGATGACTTCCAGAACAAATAAACAAGTGTAAAGCTGTCTCAATGCATTTATTGTGCTTGAATGATTGAAGGACTTTTTTTTGTGTGTGGCTTCAATGTTCCAGAATGATTTTCTCTAACAGCAGGAGGTGGCTAGACTTCCAAACGGTTATTTTACTATAAATTATATAAAATCTGCATAAAAAAGAATATTTAATTTTAATTACAATAGTGACAAATAAGAACTGACTAAAGCATCTTACAAAAAAGTTATATACATAACATAATGACAATATTAACTATAACAGTAAGATATAAATGACCATATTGATTAAAAAACAATATAATAAATTAGAGGCCCAGTGCCAGCCAGAGTCCATGAATGTCATCACTGCATCATCCTGCTTTTTCCGTGTTAGAGTAGCCTTGCCAGGTTTTAATTTTTAAATCTCCAAGACTATTCCCAATATATAGGGTAGGGTCCCTAGGCCTGGCTGGCGATCAGGGTCAACTGTGGGGTGACCAGCGGGGTGATCGGGGGACCCCACTGGCACCCGCCTTGGCTGGTGGCCTGGCGCCACCTGCTCGCTGGCCTCAACTGGGGGTAGAGCATCTACACCCTTGTTGTCAGTGTGCGTCATAGCGACCGGTAATTCCACCATTTGGTTGATTTGCATATTAGGGTTTTACTATATAGGATAGAAAAAAATGATTTTGAACTACTCATAATAAATTAAAGAGATCACGGTTGAATAAACAGGGGACTGAGCTATTAAAAAATACTGGGGGAAAATGTAATCCTAAAGCAATAATTTTGTTTTTGGAAACAAAACAGTGTACCAATTCAATACCAACTAAGGAACCACAGGCAAAATGAATATATATCCATTATGTCTATGGGCATATCCATCATATCCATGTTCTCAGTCTCTCAGGATCACCTGTTAATATAATCATCCCTGCTTACAAATCTAAATCTTAAGTTGTGCCTGTAATCATGTAAAATGGATGCTGCAATGTGTTGTTGGCTTGCTCCTGGGGCACCCTCTTTCCCCATTTGTATATTCACTCAGGGAAATCTGATCAAATTCCATACTTTACTCTGCATCCATGGATTTACATGTCCTGCCCTCATCTCCCAACTAACTTGTAAAACCTCCTAGGTTCAAATGCTATGATGGTTAAATGTTATGTAAACTTGGCTGAGCTATTGTTCCCAGTTGTCTGATCAAACACCATTTTAGATATCCCTATGAAGATACTTTTTAGATGTGATTAAATATAAATAAATGGGCTTTCATTGAAGAAGATTGCCCTCCATGATGGTGGAATGAACCTCATCTAAGGAGTAAAAAGACTTAAGAATAAAAATTTCCAAAGATGCAATTTTGCCTTAAGAATGCAACATAGAAGCCCCATTTCCAGTCTGTAGATTTCAGACTCAAGATTGCAAATTAACTCTTCCCTGAAATTTTAGCCTGTTGACCTGGTTGACGAATTTCCAACCTTGTCAGCCCCCACCCAATTCCCTAATATACATATATATGATTACATTAGATATATTATAAATGACTATTTTTCAATAAACAAATGAAATTAAAACACTCTTAGGAAATAATAGAATATTTTAAAAAAATGATCGTTGAAATATTTAACAACCAATATTACAAAGATATCAATAAATCAGAAAGAACCTTGGGATTATAGAAAGATAAGTGAAGATAAACTGGTAATATAGTATACTAGCTGTTATCAGCTTTGCTTTAAACCATTAATGAAATTCAATTCATAATAAAAATAATTTCAGAAAAAGACTATCAGATTTAGAGATACAGTTCTCACATATATTCATAGAAAACTTCAATTCAAATATGAAGTAAGCTTCTGCAAAGCATAAAAAAACACATTTTCTCAACAATTAAAGACCAGCCTCATTCATAGGTTTGCAGGTAATTATTCTTTTAAAAGTTCACAAATAAATGTAGCAATGCTTTAAAAATTATAATACATATTGGTTCAGTGGCATTTTATCCTAGGAATTCAAGAATCTTTTATATTAGAAAATCAATAAATTTAACTAAATTAACAGGATTAAGTTAAATAATCCAGAAGTTATCTATAATAATAAAAGCATAATATTCTAATTAGACTGGACATCCTTTCAGATGACATTCCAGATGAAGCTGGGGCTGCAAGGGAAGCTGGGTCCCGGGTGCCAGGGGGAAGCCAGTGATGGCAGCCGGGGGAAGGAAGACCTACTCTTGCACAAATTTCATTCATCAGGCCTCTAGTACTCTATAATCCTTTGAATGAAAGAGGGCCAGGGATTTGTGTGTTTATTTTTATTAAATGATATATCTGTATTTAGAAGTGTGCCTGGCACATAGTATGTTTTCAATAACATTTGTAAATAAGTAGCTGCAGAAAAAAAATACATAAAACCACAACTTCCATTTCTCTTTTTTCTTTTTAAGTTAAGCTTTTACCAGGAAATAAAGGGAACAGGGACCTTGCTAATGTGTTAACAGTAGCTTAAAAAAAAAGGAACAACTATAGCTCAGTGAGTGTGGGCTCAGTGGATTGAAAGTTGTGTCATGCACCAAAAGGTCACTGGTTCAATTCCTGGTCAGGGCAACATGCATGCCTGGGTTGCAGGCTCCATCCCTAGTAGGAAGCCTGCAGGAGACAGCCATTCCATATTTCCATCAATGTTTCTATCTCTCTCTCCCTCTCCCTTCCTCTCTCTCTAAAACAATTAAAAAAAAAAAAACAAAACACAAGCATATTAAACAGAAAAAGAGCAACTATAGAGCCATAGGTAACATTGTGCTTAATATTGAAATATTGAAAACAATATCTGTAAAACTGATGAACATAAAATCAACATAAAAATAACTTTTATTAACAAGTGAGCAATAAAAATGTGACTTTGTAAATATACATTTTACAGTGGCATAAAACTGTGAAGTACCAGTAATAAATGGCAATTCTAAATTATTTGATAGTCTATCTATGAAATTATAAGAATTTATTGAAATGCATTAAATAATCCTAAGTAAAAGAAAGCTATACCATGTTTTTTTACTGTAACACTTAATATCATGAAGATATATTTTTCCATTACTTTATTTTTTTACTTAATGTAATTGCATTCAAAATCAATAGATTATTTCTTGAGAAATTTCACAAGCTGATTTTAAAATATGTAAATATAGGCAAATAGTCTAAAAATTATAATGTTTTTAAGAAAAAATAACCTGGGGAACATGCTTTCCTACATTAAAAGCATAATTATAAAGTTATAGGAATTAAGGTAATGCAGTATTTGATCAAGAATACACACATTTATGCATTAAATACACCCATACCCATATGAAACTTTAGTATCCCAGAGGTGCCCTATCACACCAATGGTGAAGGGAGGACTATTCAGCAATGTAAATAGAAAAAATTATTATCACTTTGCAAAAGAAGAAGGAGTAGGAGGAGGAGAAGAAGGGTCCCAAATCACCATAAACAAAATTTTACTCCAGATAAATTAAAAAACTAATATCTGAAAATTTTAGCAAATCAACCTGGCTAGCTCAGTTGATAAAGCATGAGACTCAAAATTTCCAGCAAATTGATGAAGAAAAATGATCCACCTGTTGAAATAATGAGTAAACAGCATCAATAGATAATTCACACACACACACACACACACACACACACACACACACACACACACGAATGACATATGGCCAGAAAACATAAGAGAGATGTTCAATATCATTAACTAATGGCCCGGTGCACAAATTCATGCACATTGAAAGGAAATTAATTAGAAGAAATATTTTAATATTGCTATTCACCTTTTCTCTATAATAGAAGTGCCAACCAAATTCACGATCAACAGTGAGAGATCAAAACACGTGCATGCAATTGGCACCAGTGAGAGCTGTATATGCATCGTGCATGTGCAAATCAACTTAGCCTTTTATAGATATAGAATAAACTTGCTTAATTAGACTTGCTTTCTGATTTAGGTAAACTTTCTCCAGCCCAGTGAAGCACCCCAACTTCTCTTTCAGGTAATTGTCAGCAACACAGCAGTAAATATCAACACGAAGCAGGTTATTATTGTAGATCACATAGGGAGAACAAAGGGTAAAATATTTAACTGCAGCAGTGTTTGACTATATTCTGCATAGTGAGAAAATCTGAAGTCATTTTCAAGGTCCACCATTTCTTACTTCTTTTCAGTCGATTCAAGTTTCTAAACTTTCTAAATTTCTGTTTTCCGGCTAATGAAAAGAAAATAGGATTCCAATGAGTCTCCTATCTACCTACTCCAGGACTTCTGTGAGGATCAAATGAGATGAGGCACAGGAAAATGCTTCACAGACATTTGGTTAAAGTGTGAAATGTTTCCACCTGGCTATAAAGCAAGTCATGTTCCTGGGCTGAAGAAACTGCAAGGAGGCTAGTCGTGGCTAGGGAGAGGACGCCAGGCGTTGCCACATGACATCATTACCCTGACTGGCACTTAGCATATTAGTCTTATATATATAAACTAGGGGCCCGGTGCATGAAATTCGTGCACTGTGTGTGTGTGTGTGTGTGTGTGTGTGTGTGTGTGTGTGTGTGGAGTGTCCCACAGCCCAGCCTGCCCCCTCTCACATACTAGGAGCCCTCAGGCATTGACCCCCATCACCCTCCAATCGCAGGATCGGCCCCTTGCCCAGGCCTGATGCCTCTGGCCTAGGCGTCTGGCCCGGGCAGCGGGGACCCGCAGCTGCAGCGGCCCCACGATCGTGGGCTTCGCTTTAGGCCCAGGCAAGGGGCCCCTAGCTCCCGGGACTGCCAGCTTCGACCGTGCCCAGCTCCCATCGCTGGCTCCACCCCTACTTCCTGCTATCACTGGCCAGGGCGGAAAAGGCACCTGATTCTCTGATCATGGCTGGGGGCAGCCTTTGCCCTGCCCCCCAGCTCTTAGCTCCCCCCTGGGTTTCCAATCACTGTCAGTGGCAGGGGGCTTCTTCCTGCTTTCCCTTTCGCCTCCCTGCATTGTGCCTACATATGCAAATTAACCGCCATCTTGTTGGCAGTTAACTGCCAATCTTAGTTGGCAGTTAATTTGCATATAGCCCTGATTAGCCGATGAAAAGGGTAGCTAGTACGCCAATTACCATTTTTCTCTTTTATTAGTGTTGATTATTAGAGGAATGTAAGTCAAAAGTGCAATAAATGTCATTTTATGTTTATTCAATTGGCAGTAATTGTAAGGCCTATGAATGTTGATTGTTGAAGAGGATGTATGGTAGGTAAATCTACAGGTTCTCTTAGGTACTTCTTGTGAGAGTTTAATTTGATACAACTGCATTGGAAAACATTTGTCTATTTTTACATTGGAAAATACTTTTTCATAACTAGTATGCTCTTCCCAATTTCTCAAGCCAAAATCTTTGAAATCAACCTGACACTTCTTTTGTTCTCAAGACTGTGATGACTAACCACCTGGTTTTTTTGGCTCAAGGCATTTTCAAGATGCAATATTTTCTGTGCTATAATGAAAAATTCAAGGCAAATCAAGAGTTTGGTTATGCTAACTCACATGCCATAGCCAATTTATCAGTAAATCCAGTTTGTTTCAACTTCAAAATATGTTCATATAACCACAGGATACTATCTCTACCCCAACCTGCCTCATGCTCCCAATGTCTGTTGTCTTTTTGAGGTAAGAAATTAGACTCTGAAGGCAAACATTGATTTGACATACATGTTCACTCATTGCTATTATTTCTAACAGTAATAGTTAAGTGCCAAATGAAGCTTCAGGAGTTTACAAGTATTGATGTGGCTCAGGACCAGCTACCCCAAAATATGCCACTTTGTCATAATGATGATTTTGAATTAAAGTTAGTTACTTAAGAAACATGTTCAAAAATGACAGTCTGACTCTCATTAGTTTCCCGAACAGCAGGAAATAAATCTCTTGTGATGAAAGCTGCCCTGCCTACATAGGGAGGTAGAGGGATACCTTTATCATCTGAGACAGGGAATTCAGAGCAAAGAGGGCTGTGTAAACAAACTCTGCTTAGATTTTTCACTAAATTAAGCATTCCAGACTAACTCTTTGTATTGTCCTTTTGTCATGAATTTATGGTTTCTTTGTCTAAAATGTATAAAAGTTTCCTGCTGTGGTCATATCTTTAGGTCCCATATACTATATGTATATGAGACCTCTACACATACTAAATTAAATGTGCTTTTCTCTTTCTAGTGTCTTATGTCAAATCATTTCTTAGATGACCCAGAACCTAGAAAGGTAGAAGAAGAAAAAAAATTCTCCTGACAGTGGCATAGTCAGAAGGATAAACTTCTTTGGCTACACACTATTTGCCTTCCGCAGCTGGGAACCCTGGAACCTCTGATAAGCACTGGTGGAAGGTAAGAACATGCTAGTCCCCCAGATCTCTACCCACAGGGTCTAATGCAAATGAGAGTAGTGAGAATCCTTTTCTCTCTTCCTGAATTTACATTAGCCACAGGAAATACTTGTGGAACTAGTTCCTTGGGCATACTAGTAGTGATTCTGATAAAATTGGTAAATGCATACTCTGACTTTATTGATCTTTTATTTTTTTAAAAATATATTTTTATTGATTTCAGGAAGGAAGGGAAAGGGAGAGAGAGAGAAACATCAATGCTGAGAGAGAATCATTGATAGGCTGCCTCCTGCACACCCCCACTGGGATCAAGCCCGCTTGGGCTGATTCTATTGATCTTTTCCTCCCAAAGATGATGTTAACATAAGAAATGTCCAAACCTGTAGAGAATTTTAAAAATAATTTATTTGAGTCAAACTGACCATTGCCAGGGATCAATGACAGTTTTGCGTTTTCTTTTATAGCTTAGGAATTAAGGAGCGAAGTAAGGAAGTTTACAGGAATGTGGGAGAAAGCGAGGTACAGTACAGCTAACAAGATTATATGCTCCCTTGAGGGTGGTTTCCCCTGCCAGGTATCTGGAAGAGTATTACTCCTGGCATTGCAAAAGTGTGCTAACCTAGATTCACAAGAACAATGCACAAGGATTGCTTAAACTTTTCAAAAAAGAAGTTATAGGCCTGGGGTGTGATTACCAACCATGAATGCCCAGCTAGGAATTTGTGATCAGACCATCCTGGAAGGCTGCTTCCCTTAGAACTCCTTTTTCATCTACAGTTGCCACTTTTTTTATTTTGTCATTGTTTCATCTCTGTCTGTTGTGCAGTCTGTCTTGTTTTACGTCTTAAGAGCTTGGCTTTATGATCAGTGAGAGCATACATACATACACACATACACACACACACACACACACATTCATTCTCTAGGGCAGCGGCTCTCAACCTGTGGGTTGCGACCCCTTTGGGGGTCAAACAACCCTTTCACAGGGGTCTCCTAAGATCATCAGAAAACACATATATAATTACATATTGTTTTTGTGATTAATCACTATGCTTTAATTATGTTCAATTTGTAACAATGAAATTAGGGGTCACCACAACATGAGGAACTGTATTAAAGGGTCGTGGCATTAGGAAGGTTGAGAACCACTGCTCTAGGGTCTCTACCATCTGAAAGGTGCACTTACTGAGTTCCATCTGGCTATTAGTCAAATAGACTGGACTTCTGAGACACAGTCACAAGTGGCACTCTCTCTGTTGAACCATGCCAGCTCTCAGGAGAATTTGTCATGAGGGATCCCAGTCTGTAAGGGGACTTAGCCATCTCGATCTCTGTTGCTTTGTGAGTGCTGGAAAAGTCCCATCTGGTGCCTGCTCAGTGTCACGGATTAATGGGTCAATGACTGGAGGAAGCACACGTTACTATTGAAGTCCTGAGACACTGTTTTCATCGCCTGCACAGCAGATTTTGCTTTCTTAGGCTAACATTGAGAGTAAACTTTCTGGGTGTTGTTAGGGATGCATATTTTCCCCTCTCTTGTGGGACATCTCTGGCACCTTTGTTTAAGCCATAAAAATGCTTATTGGTTTGACTTGCTAATGAGATTTATAGATCCTATATAGCAATGCTCAGATAATGAATTTTTTAAATTGGAACGTTTTCCTACAGACCTGTTTTATTAGTACCTATTGAAAGATCAAATTTAAAAAAATGATACAAAGAGTATAATAGAAACTTCCTAACAAAATGAAACAACCAAAATTAAACTGAAGACAAAAATCAAATATAAATCCCCTTTCTTAAGAAGTGTCTTCAGGTTCTCTTGAAAATAATCAGAAAATGGATCAGCTAGAGGCCAATATTCAAGGGCTAATAGAAGCAACTGTCTTTGAATTAAAGATATCTACAAAACCAGAATTAAAACTCTAGAAGCAAGTCAAAACTCACTTATTTTAACAATCCCCCAACTTCACCTATTCCTTCTCTCAAATGCTTACACATATTAGAAAAGATCAGGATATTAGGAACAATTTGTCCTTTACTTAAGAAAAGGAAAGAAAGTTTTAAATAGTAAATATACTCTAAAACTCAGGAAAAAGCTTGCATTCTTTCTATGTTCCTTGAAGATGTAAATCTTTGAAATGCAAATATAGCCCATACTCACCTGAAGCGGAAGAAAAGGTAAAAAGAGCCCTTTTAGCATTCAATTGTAAGAAGTGCTCTCTTGCCCAACTCTAGACCACAGCCTTCTTAAAATTATTTTCCGGAACAAGTACAAACCTTACAAGTCTTCTACACAAACAGTAAAAAGTGTTAGCCATCTCAACAGGCAAACTTAACTTACCACAGCTGCCAAAACAAAATTTGGATCCAACTGGTTTTTTATAAACTAGTGAGTTTTGTACAATTGTACCCATGTCTTGACTAACATTTTTCAAAATGAAAGCTAAAAAGTCTGTGTATCTGTCTGTATATGTGTCTATATAAATATGTGTGTGTGTGTTATAAATCTGTGCTGTGTTCAAACCCCAGATGGTATTGCTAAAAATAATTTATAACAGAGCTCTAAATTGGCCAAAACAAACAAACACATATAAATTTAGTATTCATAAAAATTTTTCAAAAATATTATAAAACGAATACAAAAGCTTTTCAGGTTCTTATTATCTGGATAAATATTTGGTATTTAAGCTAATTTAACTTGTTGGTGTAATAAAAACAGACATCCTCAGAGTTATGGGCTTTCAATATAATGCAGATAAACAACTTTTATTCGACCTGGGTTTGTTAGTCAAATAAGTTCATTAGCTCTTTTGCAAAAATTGTCAGCCAAAATATAAATAAATAAATAAATAAATAAATAAATAAATAAATAAATAAATAAATAATAAATAAGATGATGACTGACATTGTCTAATGAAGTTTTCATAGGTTCTCTACACGTTTGTTGAAAACAAATAATTTTAATAAATGTAAATATAAGATTTTTTTATGAACTTTTAAAAAATTTACCTTTATTGTTGAAAGTATTGCAGATGTCCCCTTTTATCCACCATTAACCCCCTCCACCCCACTCCCACCCCATCTCCAGGCCTTCACTGCACTATGGTCTGTCCATAGGTCATGCATATATCCATATAAGTGCTTTGGTTAAGCTCTTCCCATCACCCTCCCCCTTCCCTCTGAGATTTGTCAGTCTTTTCCACGCTCCCATGTCTCTGGATCTATTTTGCTTATCAGATCATTTCCACATGGTGTGATACTTGTCTCTCTCTGAATGGCTTATTTTGCTTAGCATCATACTCTCCAGGTCCCTCCAGGCTATCTCAAAAGGTAAGAAACCCTTCTTTTTTACATCTGCATTGCATTCCATTGTGTAAATGGACCACATCTTTTTTATCCATTCATCTACTGACAGACACTTGGGTTTTTTATCTTAACTATTGCAGATAGCTTGGCTATGAACATAGGGATGCATATATTCATTCTGATTGGTGTTTCAGTAGATGAACTTTTTAACAATAATTATATGTTATAGCAATGATACCATTATAATTAGCAACTTATTAAAAAAAAAAAAAAACCAGGAAAGGAGCAAAGGGAAGGCCAAACATTACAGGCACATTCCCTACGAAACATCGGGGGAAGGGGGCTGAACAAAGAGAAGATAGACTCATGCCCAGTAAAGTTGGGGTGACATAGGGAAGGTACTTGTTTGTCAGTCACACCTGGGGACAGAGATAGTCAGAATGGGAGTAGCCACTGCAAGTGCATGGAAATTTGGGAAACTTAATTCCCTGAAAAAAGAAGCCTGCTCTCTTATGCTCTTGGCTCTCTTGGGACTTGTATGACTCTGATCTTGTGGGGCTCTTCTATTCCTACTTCCTGTATAATTAAAGTTACTAGAAATAATGACAGAAACATTTTATTTTTGGAAGAAGGAGAGAATGTGTGTGTGTGTGCTTTTTTAAAGGTAAAAATGGGCATGCATTATTATGGGTGGAAAGAAAGTTGTAGAAATTTTGTGGAAAAGGAACCTTTGGAAAAGGAATTTTATATTTAGTCAGGAATGGATGTGACCGCCATATCTATCTGCGGCTAAGGATCAAGGTCTGGAGAAGGGGCCACACACAAATGGATATACTAGACAAGAAATATAAATTTAGAAGGCATGGGGGGAGCCAGGCCTCTAGCAGAGAGGTTTCCTGAATGCCCAGACCCATTGGCTTTTTATTTACTAGAATACACATTTGCCCTTTAGCAAAGCAAACAGAAATATCAATGGTAAGGTTTGGTAAACAGTAAAGGATTATCAGGTTAGGGGGTTGCCTTGAGCCACCATTGTCTCGACAGAACAATTGGTGCATAGCTTTTAACCCTTGTTAAAGGCCAAGGTCCATCAGCCTTCTGTGTTCCCTGCTGCACTTTCACGATAATGTAGACAATGGGTAGTTTCCAGCAAATGGCTAAGGTTAAAATGAATGTAATTAATAAGTGAGTATTTAATATCAAAAGTAAGCTGGTAAAAATTGAAATTTGGTTTTCTGTATCTTAAAAGAACAAATAAATTTGAGAGAAATAAGAGAAAGAAGGAATCTTAACTGGTGTGGATAAAATTAAATTATTATAAGAGCTTCAAAAATAAGCTTAATATCAATAATGTACTTGTATAAAAATAGGACTTAATTTTTCACTATCTGCTCAAAGGTCAGAGTTTTCTTGGCCTGTGGGTCTGCTCCTGAGAGATCATGCAGGGTTTTCTTTACCTTTGGATAACCTGCCTGTTGTCAGTGGAAATGGAGTTCTTGGGGTGCCACAAGGAAAAGAATTTCTTGAGGCCCCCATGGAAGGATGGGATTTTATGGAAACCTTTATTGGTGATATAAAATTAAGGCTATTCCCCTCCAAGGTCCCATTTTCATTGGTTTCACCATGGAAGAAGTCTGAATTTGTCTTCAACAAGGCCAGAATTAAGGCCACTGCCCAGAATTTCTGTTCCATATTAAAGTCCAGTCCAGTCTAGCATCTGGCTAGATTTGCTTATATTCCTAGCTGAAGTCCATTGCATGTGGGGTCCTAAGGCCATGGGCTATGTGCTGTTAAAGGTCACATGGCTATGGAGAGAGTACAGGTGAGCACAAGGGCAAGTGCAGATCACGGCATGAAGCAAGAGAGAGGAAGCGTGAACAAGAGTAAAAGAGAGGGAACCCTTCGGGAATTTTAACCTAGAGCTTCTTCAGACCAACCAACCTTCCAAGATTTTGCACACTTCTGCTGGGATCCACCCTCTAGCCAATCCATTGTTCCCAGGCTGACAGACTAGCACCACCTCCCCATTTCACTATGCATGTGCCTATCTCCCACTTTTCCCTACGAAATACAGTATTGAGTGGGGTAAGGGAGAGATGTTAATTCCCTGGGGAAGCAATGCTGTGTGAAGCTGTAGTTTCCTGGTGAAGCTCTCCAGCTGAATATGCTCAACAATATCTGACTCTCCCTTTGATTTCTTCATTTATTAAGATTAGCTTGTCACCATGATAACATGCCTAGAAAGCAAAGATTTTTGTGTTTTATCAAAACAATTTTCTGTGCTTCATCAGGTCTTTGATTGGTATTGATTGCAACTATTTAACTTTCCCATGAATAAATAAATAAAAATTAATGTGTGAAATTATATGGGAAACGTTATCAAATAAGTAGTACATAGCCTTCTATATATATATATATATATATATATATATATATATATATATATATATATATATATATATATCTGTTTAGGTATATAGTATTCCAAAAATTATTTGAAATTTCTGGAGATTTATATGTACTGGCATAATGTTATTAGTCATAATCCCATTATCTCAAAATGATGTGTGTCACAGAAATAAGCAAATTTTCATGTCATTTGCTTTATAACTATCATCAGATCTTTGACCACGGCCATTTTAAAATTCTTTATCATTTCCAGAAAATTATTGTCCTACGTTGATGCTTTTGAAAATGTGTTTCATCTGCAAAGAGATTCGTGGACTGTAACCTGAACACATGTTTCTGATAAACTTTTAAGTCATACCATTGAACTGGGTAAGAGTTTATAGAAATTGGTGGCTTCATAAAGCTGCTAACAGAAAATCAAGTTTAACAAGAATTAATTACATAAAAATAGATGAACTAATGAAAATGCATATATTTTTAATGACTTATTTATTTGAAATATTACTTATTTTTTTAAATATTCATTTTTTCTAAATGTAAAGAAACCTTTTTCTCTTTTAAGCTATCTATAACTTAGAACAATTGGTAAAATGTATAGCTCTGTGAAAAAAGATGAAGCAATTATCTTTCTCCCTACATAATCTTTCCAGAATTAAGGAACTCTCAGTGAGTATTCTTATTTTAATAGCAATATAAATATTTACATAAGTTCAATAAGAATCTGTTCTCCTTGTGAAAGGACACAATCCAAATCCAAATTGGTTATATTACCAAGGCTTTGGTTGGAATGTCATATTTGAGAATGATGTACATAGTATCAGATATGATCAGATAGTTTTAAGGAACTAAGGTTAATTTTTATTCAAATCATTTTTTAATGTTTTCATTCATTTCAGAGAGGAAGGGAGAGGGAGAGAGAGAGAGAAACATCAATGATGAGAGAGAATCATTGGCAGGCTGCCTCCTGCACTCTTCCTACTGGTGATCAAGCCCACAACCTGGGCATGTGCCCTGACCTGTAATCTAACTGTGACCTCCGGGTTCATGGGTTGACGTTCAACCACAGAGCCCCACCAGCCTGGCTGACATTGATTTTTATGGGGCCAAAAAAGCTTTTCAGAAGAATAGCCTGATGCCTTGCTTACCAGGTCTCCCAGTAGTATTAGCAGGTGCATAAAGAATGTCTCTTCTTAGCAGGTAGAGGAACTTTAGGATATTCTGGGGACTTAGAGCAGAGAAGATTTCATCCAAATTTATAGGTATTGCAGGCAAATCTGAAAGCAAGTTCTTGACTTCACTTCCTGGCCTTGACAGGTAATTTAAAAGCTCAATCTTAGATTCCTTATAAATGTTCCAGCAAAACAGATTTAAACAGTCTACATGGTCAATAGTTATTTTGCTGTCCTTACATACATACTTAAGCCATGTTATTCAAAATTGGATTTGTTTTGCAAATAAACTAGTCTTAGTTTTGCTTCTTTGGTGGAAATGAGGATGATTTTAGAGTGAAAAATGTTTACATAAAAAATATAATGCATACCTGTGAATATTGGCTTCTAGTTCTGTTAATTGTACCTTTAAACTAGAGTAGGTCCAAATTCTTCTAGTTTTCTCCAATGTTGCTATACTCAAAAATTTCCAATATTTCTTGCACTCTTCTGACTTGAAATTTTTAAGAACTAAACCTGTCCTTTTGGAATGGATTTAAACTTCAAAGAAATCACCAAAATAACTCATGTTTAGGCAACATTTATTCCTGTTGCTATGTGGGCCAGTCAAAAAGCTTGCCTGAACACCTGATGACATCATCAAAGACATTCAAACTATAAAGGATGCTTTGAGCCTAACATCTCAAATTCTTCTTGTCTGGCTACCCTTAGAACTCAAAACCTGATTTATAACTTGCTGAAACCATGAATCATTGTTTTTCTTTTGTTTCCACGGAAATGCTTTTCATACATACCTGATTTCCTAGCACCATAGGCTAACTCTGGGAGCCTATCTACATCACCACCTCCTGAAATGAGCATAAATGTTTAAACTGACCTATTTTCAAGACTAAAATATTAATTCAATGAAATAATGGCACAATCTACCAACTCAACCTTTAATGTTTGAAACTTGCAGGGAAGATTCAGAAATGGAATTCAAGGCAGGCAACCTCAAAATATGTTTCTTTGGCATATTAATTATTTTGAATTAAAGCTACTTGTAAAAAAAATAGTCAGTGCTAAAAGGACCCTCTGAGCATTTTTTTTTTGTCTTCTCAAAAACAGAAAATACATCTACCTTGTAAAAGGTGCTATCTCTACATCTCAAGGTAGATAGACATCCTTATAGTATCATGCTATATTTGTGTTGTTTAGTATTATATATGAAAGTTTTCTTCTGATGAGAAGGTGCGAATGGAGCATTTTTCTGAACTTCATGCTTATTAAAGATATAAGAAGGAACACTGTATTGTAGATACATTGTATTATTTTTACAGAAGTCAAGTGTTAGTACAAGAAAAATTTCTCTAATGGGAAGGATTTATTTTCTTCATAAGAAAATAAAGAATCCATTCAGTGCATATTCTAAACTTTAATAACATGTTTTCTGGCAAAGTCTAATTCCGTGCTTTTTCATTATAATGTTAGAATTTTGTGTGAGTTAATGTCCTTTAAAATTAGTGACTACTGATAATTTGTGAGCTCTTATTATTGGAATCTACTTATAGTTTAAAAAATATTTTTTTATTGCTTATTTTGTCCAGGGCTTTTTGGGAGGACATATCTGCCCTTGGCTGTACCGGTATGTCACATTGACAAAACACTCAAACCACAAGATGCCCCAAATGACTTTGTGGAAAATACTAAATAACAACATCGAAAGACAGTCATTAGTTTCCCAAGACAAACACATTAATCATAACTTTCATGGGAATATACTAGTTTAAATATCAGGCACAAAACTATTTATTTGTCATGCTTTATTATTATGAAAATGTATTTCTTTTTAGAGTATAAAAGCAATGTATGCTCAATAGTTTACACACCTATCTGTATATTCCTTGGGAATGACAGACATAAGACAAGGGCAAAAAAAAAATAATAATAAAAATGAGTACTGGAAAGCCAGAAGGATGCCATTCTTAACAAGAAACAGCCAGCTAAGGATGCTAGACATACTGTATACTGAACTGGACATGTTAGAAGAAGACTAATGAGGCATCTTAAAATTCTGACTCTCATTAAGTAGCAGTGTGGGTGTGTGGAAAGCATCTTATCAAGGTCTCATTAATAACGCCAAACTTGGAACAGGGGCAGGTGGCGTACACGCAAATAGTGCACGGAGAAACTCTGCATAACGAAATGGGCCTTCCTTCCTAAGAGTGGTCACAACAAGCAGAAAGGCAACGCTATTGGGATTCCTCATGAATAAGGTAGCAACAGCAGCAACAACTAGTGAGACTTATGAAAATATATGTTGCAAATTTTAAAAGGGAATGGCACTAGATTAGCAGAGAAAATAGATTTAGTTTAGATTAATCTATAAAAAAGTCTATAATCAAGTTTCCCAAATGATTCCCTGAGGTAGAAACTTAGGCAAGTGATAATGAAGGCAGAAAAACTTAATGACAGTAGAGTGCTTCGAAATAAAAGAATTAAAAAAAAAGATTGTTCATTAATGAAAATTGATTTAGTAAAGAGGAGCTAAATAGGAAGTGGTTCTCAAGTAAACATTTAATATACTGTTTAACTGTGAAACAATATAGTCCCATCAAAATCAATTGTAAGATACATTTGCCTTAACATTTTTCATATATTTTTAAACATCCTAGGAAATGAAATGACATAAAAATAGACATAAAAAGAAAACTATTTTTAAAACGTATAATTTATCATTATTATTTGAAAATAAAATTGTCTTTCTTAAAAACACAAGAAAAAAACTAAAATCTCATAGAACTAAGAAAAGTAGTTCCATAAGATGTATGATAATAAATTCACTTATCAAAGGACATATGCACATATACAAATATAGCTAATATTTACATAATTACAATATATGGTTTTCAGTAAATCAAATGTCAAAATGATATAAACTGTCTAACAACGGATTTTTTCTTATACACAAATCCTATATAATAAAGCCCTAATATACAAATCGACCAAATGGCAAATCAACCAGCAGAACAA
The DNA here is from genome assembly GCF_963259705.1 of Myotis daubentonii. NCBI lineage: Eukaryota > Metazoa > Chordata > Mammalia > Chiroptera > Vespertilionidae > Myotis > Myotis daubentonii. The sequence goes on from NC_081841.1 coordinate 171,613,025, forward strand.
CTGGTTGCTATGACATGCACTGACCACCAAGGGGCAGACACTCAATGCAGGAGCTTCCCCCTAGTAGTCAGAGCCCTCCCACAGGGGGAGCACTGCTCAGCCAGAAGCTGGGTTCATGGCTGGCAAGCGCAACAGCAATTGTGAGAGCCTTTCCCGCTCCGCTGCAGGTGGACAGTAAGGAACGAGGGGCCCCGAACTGTGAAAGACCTGGACTGCGAGAGGGATGTCTGACTGCTGACTTAGGCTCAATTCCCTGGGGGATCGGGCCTAAACCAACAGGCGGACATCCCCAAAGGGGTCCTGGACTGCGAGAGGGCACAGGGGCAGGGCTGAGGGACAACATCCCCCACCCCAGTGCACAAATTATGTGCACCAGGCCTCTAATATTTTAGATAACTGTCTAGACCAGTGATGGCGAACCTTTTGAGCTAGGCGTGTCAGCATTTTGAAAAACCCTAACTTAACTCTGGTGCCGTGTCACATATAAAAATTTTTTGATATTTGCAACCATAGTAAAACAAAGATTTATATTTTTGATATTTATTTATATATTTAAATGCCATTTAACAACAACAACAACAAAAAATGAGTTGGCGTGTCACTTCTGACACGTGTGTCATAGGTTCGCCATCACTGGTCTAGGCTTTTATTTTATAGATGTATCATAATTTTAAAAACATTTCAATTGTGAGGTCCATAGATTGTTTTGAATATTATCACTATAATAAGAATCCTACTAAGAAAGAAGCATCTAAATTCTTCAGACTAATTGTTTTCTTTTTTGACTTTAACATTTTTTATTACTTAGTTGCAGTTGACATACACTATTACATTCATTTCAGGTGTTCAGTCCAGTGATTAGACATTATATAACCTACCATGAGATCACCCCATAACTCTAATATCCATCTGGCACCATACATAGTTATTTCAAAATTATTGACTATATCCCCTATCCCAGTGTTTCTCAACCTTCTGGCCCTTTAAATATAGTTTCTCATGTTGTGACCCAACCATAAAATTATTTTCATTGCTACTTCATAACTGTAATGTTGCTACTGTTAAGAATTGTAATGTAAATATCTGATATGCAGGATGGTCTTAGGCGACCCCTGTGAAAGGGTCGTTCAACTGCCAAAGGGGTCGCGACCCACAGGTTGAGAACCACTGCCCTATGCTGTAATTTACATCCCCATGACTATTCTGTAACTGCCATTTTGTACTCAATCCCTTCACCTTTTTTCCCTATCTCCCCAATCCCTCCTCCATCTGGCAACAGTCAAAATATTCTCTGTATCTATGCATCTATATCTTCTCTGCTTCTTTATTTTATTTTTTAGATTTTACATATAAATAAAACCACATGGCATTTGTCTTCCTCTGTCTGACTTAGTTCACTTAGTACAATACCCTCTAGGTCCACCTATATTGTTGCAGATGGCGAGATTTTATTCATTTAAAAATATAGTTTTTTATTATTGACTAGAGGCCCGGTGCACAAAAATTTGTGCACTAGTGGGGGAGGGGGAGTCCCTCAGCCTGGCCTGTGCCCTCTCGCAGTCTGGGACCCCCTCGGGAGATAACGACCTGCTGGCTTAGGCCTGCTCCTGGGTGGCAGAGGGCAGGCCCAATCCCTCGGTGCAGCCCCTGGTCGGGCTCAGAGCAGGGCCGATTGGGAAGTTGGGGCGCCGCCCCCTGTCAAGCACAGAGCAGAGCGGAGCGGGAGGTTGTGATGCCACCCTCAGTCATGCTCATGGTAGGGCCGATTGGGGGGGTTGGGGCACCGCCCCCTGTCACACTCAAGGCAGGGTCGATGGGGAGGTTGCGGTGACACCCCCTGTCACACACAGAGCAGGGCCAATCAGGGGGTTGGGGCGCTGCCCCCTGTCATGCACAAAGCAGGGCCCATCAGGGGGGTTGGGGTTCCATACCCTGTCACACACAGAGCAGGGCCAATCAGGGGTTTGGGGCACCGTCCTCTATCACCCACAGAGCAGGGCCGATCAGGGGGTTGGGGCGCCGCCACTGTCACACTCAGGGCAGAGCCGATAGGGAGGTTATGGCTCTACCCTGTCACACACAGAGCAGGGCCAAACAGGGGGCTTGGGCGCTGCCCCCTGTCACACTGATCCCAGTGCCGGGAGGCCTCTCAGCTCCGCTGATCCCGGTGCTGGGAGGCCTCGCGGCTCTGCTGATCCCAGTGCTGGGAGGCATATTACCCTTTTACTATATAGGATAGAGGCCTGGTGCACCGGTGGGGGCTGGCTGGTTTGCCCTGAAGGGTGTCCTGGATCAGGGTGAGGGTCCCCACTGGGGTGCCTGGCCAGCCTGGGTGAGGGGATGATGGCTGTTTGCAGCTGGTCACACACCCTTCAGGGTGGGGGTCCCCACTGGGGTGCCTGGCCAGTCTGGGTGAGGGGCTGAGGGCTGTTTTCAGGCTGGCGGGTGACTGAAGCTCCCAACCACTCCTTTTTTTCTTTTTTTTTAAATTCTGGGCCAGCTTTAGCTCTGAGGCTCCAGCTCTTAGGCCTCTGCTGCTGAAAGCAGGTTTCTGGCCTCTGTTTATCTTCTGTATTTGAAACAATGTTGCGATCCCGCTGGCTGAAGCCTGGCAACTAAAGCAGGTTTCTGGAGTTGTGTTTAGCTTCTATATTTGTGACATAGTTGCTTAGAGTTGCAACTCAGAGGCCGGCAGCGGCAGGCAGGGAACTTTGGAGTCCTCCGTCACTGAAGCAAGCAAGCCTCATTTTTGCTTCCAGCTGCCTTGCTGCTGGCCGCCATCTTGGCTGGAAGTTAATTTGCATATAACCCTGATTAGCCAATGGGAAGGGTAGCAGTCGTACGCTAATTACCAAGTTTCTCTTTTATTAGATAGGATAGTATTATAGATGACTCCCATTCCAGCCCCCACCCCATTTATGGCTGAGTCATATTCCATTGTATGTATACATCACTTCTTCTTTATCAATTAATATATTAATGGACATTTAGGTTGCTTCTATATCTTGGCTATTGTAAATAATGCTGCAATGAACTTATGGTGTATGTGTTTTTTGGATTTAGTTTTGGGTTTCTTCTGAAAAAAAATACCTAGAATTGGAATTGCTGGGTCCTTCTTTGACTTTTCTTATATAGCCATTGTTTTAAAATATATTTTTTCTGGTGTAATTTCACTTAAAGCAGCATGAGTCAAATTCAGAAAAATTCCAAAAATTTGACCCACACTGCTTTTCCAACAAGTTTCCAATAATTTTTATAATTAGGTGTTTCTGCTTCCTTATATTCTAAGTATCTTATTTGACCTTCTGCTTAACCACTGTTGATTCACTGTAATGTATTCTTCATATAAGTTCATATTGATTTCAGAGAAGAAGGGAGAAGGAGAGAGAGATAGAAACATCAATGATGAGAGAAAATCTTTGATTGGCTATCTTCTGCAAGGCCCCTACTGAGGATCGAGCCTGCAACCCCGGCATGTGCCCTTGACTAGACTCGAACCTGGGACTCTTCAGTCTTCAGGCCAACGCTCTATCCACTGAGCCAAACCAGATGGGGCTTAGTTAGTTCTTTTCCTGGAGTTTTGTTCTGTTTTGTTTGTTTGTTTGTTTGTTTGTGTTTTGTTTTTGTTTTTTACTTGGGACACATTTCTTTATCTCCTAATTTTAGCTGCCTTGTTGTATTTGTTTCTTCACCTCACTTCTCAGGGGAGACCTCCAAAGCCGAGATACCCCTCCTGATTTTTACCTGACACAAATGGGTGTGGGACCAGCCCATTTCAGGTTTCTATCCTTCCTACCAGTCTCACTGTGGCTTCTGCTTCTTCTTCTTCTTCTTCTTCTTCTTCTTCTTCTTCTTCTTCTTCTTCTTCTTTTTGTATCCTTAGTAGTAGGTTTTGTTCTTCCAGATTTCAGACAGTTCTAAATAATGATTGTTCTAAAGTTTAGTTATAATTTTGATGTAGCTTACCAATTCTACCATTTTGACCAGAACCCCCATAATGATGGATTAACTTTTTAAATTCACAGGATTTATAAGATTAAATTATAAATAAATTAGGTGTGACATGGAAGGGCCATGTATTAGAATATGAAAAGTTAGTTTTTAGATTACAATATAAGTTTAAAAATATATTTTAAAAGATAAAGAAAGAAAGAATAACCATATAGTATATTGGAATAATAGAAATTATTTGTATGACTGTTCATATAAAACAATGAAAAAAATATGACAGATATGGAAAACTACTATAATAGTCACACACCCCCTTATTTATGTGATATACATTCCAAGGCCCCCAGTAGGTGCCTGAAAAACACATAGTGCTGGATCTTATACAGAGTGGGGCTGGGAGCCAGTCCATCCTTGCTGTTTCAAAGGACCTGGCATATATGGCATACTGTTCTTAATATGTTTGCTCACCTTCTTGGCACTATTTGTTTTAACCAAGGTCTCCTCTCTGAGAAAGGTTGTTTCCCCAGGTAGGGATTTTCCCCTGAAGTTAGGGAGGGAATAAAACCTCTTAACTAAGTGCCAGGCGGGTAATTAATCACTTTAACTATGAACAATCATGCTTAAGCTACATAATCTTTACTCCCTGGAATGGAGAAAAGAAACGCCCTAACCTTTGGAATAGAGATTGATAGGATTGGAATCAACTGGTACAAATACAGATGTAACAACACAGAACTTAGAAGACAGAACCAAGAGGCACAGAACCTACACAGAACCTAGAGACAGAACATGGCAAAAGATCCTGGACAGTAACTGGCCTCAGAACCTAGAGACAGAACCTAGCGAGAGAACATGGCAAAAGATCCTGGACTGAACCCGACTACAGAAATTGGCAAGAGAACCTGACTAGAACCTGGTGATTGGACCTGGCTGGAGAACCTGGACAGAACCTGGCTGGAGAACCTAGCGAGGGAACATGGCTACAGAATCTGGCTGGAGAACCTGGAGAACCTAGCAAGAGAACATGGACACAGAACCTGGCTGGAGATCCTAACCAGAACTTTGCTGGAGATCCTGAACAGAACTTGGCTGGAGATCCTGGCTAGAGATCCTGGCTAGGCTGCTGATCAACTGAACGCTATCTCTGTGTCATTCCTTCTTCGCCAACTCCGTCCACACCTTTGGGGACCCCTGGACCCGCTGGGGTTGGACCCCAGCATCTGGCACTCGAATAGGGACCCCTAGGTAAGCCCCACTCTCAGGATGGATAGGACTCCACCATAGGAAGAGGGTGGGTAGTCTTCGCCGACTCCGTCTACGCCTTTGGGAACCCCTGGACCTGCTAGGGGTTGGACCCCAGCAGAGTGGAACAAAAGTAGGTTTACAGTTGTTCATATGGAAAGTAATACAATAATTAATATACAATAATACAAGATTAAACTGTATTTCATGTACTTGCACTTTAAGGGATTGCTAGACCAGATGTGTGGTTTGATATCCTGAGGTCAAAATTCTAGAATCAGAGATCATGTCGTTTTTGTTCTTTATTGATTAAGGTATTACATATGTCTCCTTATCCCCCCATTACCCTCCCCCGCCCCCCCCCCCCGGAGTCTGTGCCCATTGGTTAGGCTTATATGCATGCATACAAGTCCTTTGGTTGATCTCTGTGTTTTAAATTATCAATTTTACAGTCTTTGCTCAGGCTTGTTTTGCTCTTTTAAAATAGATTTTAGGGAAAAAGAAATAAAGAAAAATTTTGGTACCCTGAAATGCATTTTAAAATTAATACAAAATTATTTTATACTGAATACAAATAGTTACAAACATCACAAACTATCTACAAAGTTTGTAAAAATATTTGTACAATATTGACATCTTAAACCAAGTGTCACTATCATTCATTAAAGAAAAAATTGTAAATGAGCTGTTCTTTAACAAAAGAAAAGTTAAATTTTCCTTTTGCTCCTTGAATTTAATTTATTCAACTTTTCCCCATATGTCTTTATTTTTTATTATAATATAATATAGTATTTTTTCTTGAAAGTCCTTATTAAATACTCATCATTCTTATCACACAATAAAAACACTTGAACATTTAAGTTGAAGCTTTAAAAAATCCCTGTGACCTACTCTAAGTGATCATATGGTTCCCACCCTGGGTTCATTTATCTTTATAATTATTAATCATATACAATTTAATTAATTAAATTGAAGCATAACAATTTAAAATTTTATTGGTGGGAATGATATTGTAGACAGTCAATGAGTCTTCCCCTTTCACCAAGATGGCAGAAGGGAAGGAGCCTAGCATGCCAAAAGCTAGAAAGATGAATGGACAGGCCCCAATGATGCCTAAAGCTAGAAAGATAATTGGATAAGAAAAACAAAACAAAAAAACAACAACAACATACCAAAAACCTCCCCTAGCTATTCCTAAAACAACTGCAGGCTGAGCTAGAAGGTAAGATGGTTTTTGAGACAGGAGTCCACCATTCTCCCAGGTTGTGGTACCTGAATAAACCTCTTTACTTTTGCACCAGAACTTGTCTCACAAGTTTGGCTTTCATTGCAGAAAGCAGCTGAACCTGTGTATAGGTTCCAGGAATGGAGATTGGTGCAGCCTCTGTGGAAAACAGTACGGAGTTACCACACAAAAAAATTAAAAATGGAAATGCTTTATGATACAGCAATTCCCCTTGTGGGAATATTTCCAAAGAAACCTGAAATACTAGTTCAAAAGAATATATGTATCCCTATGTTCACTGTAACATTATTCACCAATAGCCAAGATATGGAAGCAGTTCAGGTGTCCATCATACACGAGTGGATAAAAAAGCTGTGGTGCATTCACACAATGGAATACCTCTTGGCTGTAAAAAAGAAAAAAAAGAAAGAAAAAGAAATCTTACCCATTGCAACAGCATGGATGGACCTGCTAAGTAAAATAAGCCAGTCAGAGAAAGACAAGTACGTTATGATTTCACTCATATGTATAATCTAATTAACAAAATAAACTAACAAACAAAATAGAAACTGACTCATAGACATAGCTCTGAATGACAGCTGTCAGGGGGGAGGGGGTTTGTGGGGGGCTGGATGAAAAAGATGAAAGGATTAAGCAACAAAATAAAACAAACGAAAAAACCTCATAGACACAGACAACAGTAATGGTGATTACCAGAGAGAAGGGGGGAGGGGGATGTAGAAGAGGGTATAGGAGGGATAAATGGTGATGGAAGGAGACTTGATATGTGGTGGTGAACAAACAATACAATATACAGATGATGTATTATAAAATTATACATTTGAAGCCTATATAATTTTATTAATCAATGTCACCCCCAAAAATCCAATAAATAAATGAATAAATAAACATTTATTCATTTATTTATTTATTTATTTATTTATTGGGAATGAATTTCAGTGAGTTTCATAGGACTGGTATTTTTTCAGTTAGATAATATATTCATGGATACACATTACTTATTGCTAGAGGCACTATTCAATATCTCTTCTATTTCTATATTTTTATTTCATAGTTATAACCTCTTAGAAAATTTTTCACATAAAGAGAGATGGAAATTGTTTAGTAATGTCATTAAATTTTGAAATTACTCTCAATTCATATGTAAGAATCATAATATTTAGGTCTTGGTTAATTAATTTTTTAAAGTTAAAAAAAATCAACTTGCCTTACAAAAGGAAATATTACCCAATTTTTTGTCAAACCCATTCTTAACACCAATATTAGGACATAGCACTATAGTGATATTGATTAAGGGACATGCATGTATTTTTATGTGGTTAGAAGAGATTTTGAAAGAGAAAATGGGAAAGGGAGATACAGAAGACTGACCTCCATGCTTCTACCAAGCCTTTCTTTGTCCTTCTTAGCTCTCAAAGGGAGTAACAGCTAAACTGATTTATTCAAGTGCAGGTAATTCCGTGATCTGTGTTTTTCTCATGGATACAGTATGTAACTATTTTTTTTTAAAGAAGGGAGAGGGAGAGAGAGATAGAAACATCATGATAAGAATCATTGATCTACTGCCTTCTGCACTCCCCACACTGAGGATTGAGCCCACAAGCCAGGTATGTGCCCTGACCAAGAATCAAACTGTGACCTCCTGGTCGCCGCTCAACCACTGAGCCATGTCGGCAAGGCTGCAGTATGTAACTATTAAAAAATTCACGTATATCACCAAGCCAGAGTTATTTCATTGATAAATTAATTATAACTGCATATCTCATTTTAGTTTTACTTTTCCCTCTTTCACTACACCTTCTGTAATTCTTTATTATTAAATTTGTGAATAACCTGTTAGCTGTTAAATGCACCCCCACACCCTGGTCAAACTCCTGGAAGAACGTGGGTCGAGAGGACTTTTATTATATAGGATACTTTTTGTGTTCTTCTGAAAAATATCAATTGTTATACTTGAAAGAAAACTGTATATTATTGACCTTAATTATGAACCTTAATTCCAGCCTACTGCAATCAAGACATGTCACATCTTCTCAACTCTTTAATGTATAGCTATATTTACATGTCTCACAAGAACCTCAAATGAAAATGTCAAAAATGAAAGTCAATATCTTAAGTCATCCCTTCTTCTTTGCAAACTGTCTATCTTGTTAATTAATTGGGTTTTATTATTTACTAAGTTAGCCAATCAATAATTTTACTTTTACCAAATATTTGTTAAGCATTTATGAGAATAATATTGCATATGCAGAATGAAAAATTAAATGATGCAGTATGCGACCTGGGCATTTTTCTTAAAATAAATGACACATGGTTGATGATTGATTTCACACAAATCCCACCAATCTGTTCTATTATAAAAGGAAACCAAATAATTCTCTCACTCATCAGAAAACAAAACAAAGCAAAATTTGGCCATAACCACCTTCCATATGCCTCTATTCTTCTTTGGCACATCTTCAGTTTTATATTCTTTTTGTACATAAAACAAATATAAAACACACGCTCTCTCTCAAAAACAGTCCACTGCTCAGTCTTTTAAAATAATTTTCAAAGTATCATAGTCAATGAAGTAGACAAACTGAATTGACCATAACTTAAAATAATTAATACCACATTGGTTTTTAATATTTGCCATCTTCTTGGTATACCATGTATTCCATTTAATATAATAATGTCTAAAAATTTAAGATAATCTTAATTTCTTTAAATTATTAAAAAACACAAGAAAAAATAGTGCAGTTTATCTAATCACCATATGAACAAACTAATCTTAAAAGTGGACCTCATATATGACAAGGTATTTTTATATGAACTTTAAGATAATCATATAAAGTTTGCATTCTGATTATCAGTGTAGTATTCTTAGGTTTAAAATGTCTGGCATCAATGAAATTTATAATTTATTTATTAAAATATACTATTACAATTATAAATTCATATTTTCTGTCATTGGTTCAACAATATTCTGGTGATGATGCACTTAATGAGTTGGAAAAAGTAAGCTAAACTGTTAAATCTGAAAGAATCTGCCATTCTTTCATTCTCTGTCCATGTATGAATTATGAACATTTCCCTTGTTCTCTTTTCATCTTAAGATTTCCTGATGTCTTTATCTTGCTCAGACCCAGCCACCTGTCATCTGACTTATTCACCAAGGTAGTCACTTGGTTAATGCTGTTTCATAGGTGTTTACATTTGTGTGACATCGTCCGAGCATTGTATGCTATGGTTTCTGCCAGCTACTCCTGCAGATCATGTCCTGCTGTTATCCAGCCTTTTTATAAAATCAGGCTCATAGAGCCTCACTGGAGCAAAACAATGCTGACAGACTGGCAGTGTCCCAAGTCCAGGTTGGTAATAATCCTGTCTTGACATTTGGTCTCTCTCTGAGGACTGACAGGAATTTCAAATCATCCTGCATTCCACTATCCTACTCCCTAGAAACCTTCCTTGAAAGGTATAACCTTAAATAATAGTGGTAGATAATTACTTGTCAGTTGAACATATAAACATAGGTTTAAGAGAACTTATTTTTTAACTATGTTTTTATTGATTTTAGAGAGATGGAAAAGGAGAACGAGAGAGAGAGAGAGAGAGAGAGAGAGAGAGAGAGAGAGAGAGGTGAAAAAAAAGTATGAACTAACTGCCTCCTACATGCTCCCTATCAGAGAATGAGCCTGCAACCCCAGGCATGTTCCCTGACCAGGAATAAAACCTGTAGCCTTTTGGTGCATGAGATGAGGAGGCTCAACCAGTTGAGCCACACAGACCAGGGTGAAATTTGCATTTTAAGAGTTTCAAGCTTTATATAAAACTGTAAACAGTATGAAGATTTCCCACACACTCCTCAAAGAAATTTACAAAATTTTTGACACATTTGCAAAGTATTCCATATGTGTGAGTGTGTGTTTGTATCTACATACACTATAAAGAATAGGAATTTAGTTATTCAGCCTCCCAAAGTCTGAGGCTACAACCATACACATATATATTACTGTCTCACGGATATATATATATATATATATATATATATATATATATATATATAACAAACTAAATGCATACTTGTATATATTATACTAGAGGCCCGGTGCACAAAAATTTGTGCACTCGGGGGGGTCCCTCAGCCTTGCCTGTGCCCTATTGCAGTCTGGGACCCCTCGGGAAATGACCACCTGCTGCCTTAGGCCCTCTCCCTAGGAGATTGGGCCTAAACTGGCAGTCAGACATCCCTCTGGAAGCCCGGGACCCCTTGGGAGATGTCCACTTGCTAGCGGGGAGCAGGCCTAAGCTGCAGTTAGACATCTTTAGCGCTGCTGAGGAGGCGGGAGAGGCTCCCACCACCACCACTGTACTGGCAGCCATCAGCCTGGCTTGTGGCTGAGCAGAGCTCCCCCTGTGGGAGCGCACTGACCACCAGGGGCAGCTCCTGCATTGAGCATCTGCATCCTGGTGGTCAGTGTTTGTCATAGTGACCAGTGATTCCCAGTTGCTCTGCTGTTAGGGTCAATTTGCATATTACCCTTTTATTATGTAGGATAGAGGCCTGGTGTATGGGTGGGGGCCGGCTGGTTTGCCCTGAAGGGTGTCCCAGATCAGGGTGGGTGTCCTGCTGGGGTGCCTGGCCAGCCTGGGTGAGGGGCTGAGGGCCGTTTTCAGGGTGGCCACACCCCCTTCAGGGATGGGGATCATGGTGGGGTGCCTGGCCAGTCTGGGTGAGGGGCTTATGGCTGTTTGCAGGCTGGACAATGCCCCTAGTGGGGACCCTCACCCCATGAGGGTATGGCCATCCTAGGTGAGGGGCTGATGGCTGTTTGCAGGCTGGCCACAGCCCCTTCAGAGTGGGGGTCCCCGCTGGGGTGCCTGGCAATCCTGGGTGAGGGACAGATGGCTGTTTGCAGGCTGGCCACAACCCCCAGCCACCCAAGCTCCCGGTGGAAGCTTGCTGGAAGCAGGTATTTGGGATTTATTTAGCTTCTATAATTGAAACTTTGTTGCCATTTGCGGAGGCCACAGCCAGCCAGACCAGGCCCTCCATTGCCAGGGCAACCAAGCCTCCTGCTTGCTCCAGCTCTTTGGCTGCCGGCTGCCACCTTGGTTGGGTTAATTTGCATATAGTCGCTCTGATTGGCTGGTGGGCATGGCTTCAGCATAGTGAAGTTATGGTCAATTAGAATCTTTGTCTTTTATTAGTGTAGATATGTAAACATATGCACAGACATGTAATTTTGTGTGTGAATCATTTGAGAATAATCTTAACACGTCATGCCTTTAATTCTAAAATACTTCAAAAATATGCACTTATATAACCACAATGCAATTATAAAATTCAGAAAAGTCCACACTTATTCGATATTACTTATAGAATTAACTAACATTATTCAATTTAATAAAATGTTCAATGATGACTTTTAAAGAACTTGCTCTCCTCATCCCCCATCTCAGTTCAAGAGTATAAACCATTGTGTTTGGTTTTCATGTCTATTCAGTCTTTTTTGGAGTGGTTCTTTCGCACGCCTTTATTTTTCATGATATTGACATTCTTGAATAGTATAGAATAGACACAATTGCTTTTTATTTTGTAGAATATAACTAAACATTTTATTCTTCTCAAATTTGACTAATGTCCTATTTTTTTGGCAAAATTATATTGTGTTTAACTGGCATATTTCTAGTAATCAGGGATATTCAAAATACTACTTTCAGAAATTTTGACTACATAACCTCATTATCCACTAAAATAACAAGAAAGGATTAGAATAGAAATTGTTGTTCTATGAAAATATATTATCTAGAAGCAAATGGAATCTAGCTTGGAAAATATGGGAAAATCTATAAAAAAAAACCCCACAATTTTATCAGATAGATTAGTATGTTGAAAAATTTAACCTATCCAAAAAATTAAATGTATATATTTTATATGTACAGTTTCAATATACACTGAGTGTCCAGATTATTGTGACCACCTGACATTTGTAGGCAAATTAGCTATAATTTCATGCTGAAGTTGCTAGAGGGCCAGACCATTATAAATAGGGAAGGAGGTTGTTTACCACCACAGTAGAAGTGATTTTTTTTCTGAAGATATGGGTAAACAATGCGATTTAACAACCTTTGAATGTGGGATATATATTATGATGAGTGGCCAGATTATTATGACTACCCTATCAGAACTTCATTGGGCCACCTTTTGCCTTCAATACTGTGGCGATTCTGTGAGATTTGATGGTTTTGGAACCTGTTGCCTGACGGCTCTTTCAACTTTATCCCACAAATGCTCAATTGAATTGAAATCTGGTGATTGTGGGGGCCACCTAAGCAAGGTAAAGTCGCCCTCATGTTCTTGAAACCACTCCTGCACAATAGGAGCACCGTGGCATGGCACATTGTCTTGTTGGAAGAAGCCATCTCCATTGGGATATGTCATCAACATGATAAGATGAACTTGACCAGCAATGATACTTAAGTATGTTGTACTATTCAGACTTTGTTCCACACAAATTAAAGGGCGCAAATCATGCCAGGAAAACATGCCCCAAACCATAACACTGCCCCCACCAGCTTGAAGGGTTGTACTCACGCATGTAGGGTGCATGCTTTCATGCTGTTTTGGCCAAATTCTCACTCTGCCATCTGCATGATGCAACTGGAAATGTCATTCATCGGACCACATGACTTTTTTCCAATGCTCAACTGTCCAATCCTTGTGTTCCTGTGCGAATTGGAGACATTTTATCTTGGTAACTGCAGACAGCAAAGGTGTTCAAACAGGCTTTTGGCTTCCATATCCCATACGATGCAGTGTACGGCTAATTTGCCTACAAACTTCATGTGGTCATAATAATCTGGCCACTCATAATAATATATATTCCACGTTCAAAGGCTATTAAATCGCATTGTTTACCCATATCTTCAAAAAAAATCACTTCTACTGTCGTCGTAAACAACCTGCTTCCCTATTTGTAATGGTCTGTCCCTCTAGCAACTTCACTGTGAAATTATAGCTAATTTGCCTACAAATGTCAGGTGGTCATAATAATCTGGCCACTCAGTGTATATTTCTGGAGAACCAAATATGTGGAAGGCATTACCCTAGGTAATTGCAAAAACACACAGGGCTTCTGAATTCTAAGTCTTATTTCTAGTGTAGAAGCATATATGAGTGAAAGAGGCATAGAAATAGATTTAAAATAGAGTCTGGTGGAGACCATGAGATGGCTTCTCCATTATCCATTTGAACCACCTTCTTACACAGAGATTGAAAAGCTGAAATTCTATTTCCCAGACTCTTTTAAAGCTAGAATTTAGGAAAATTTACTTTTACTTACTCGCTGCACTTGCAAGAGACTGGTTTGAGACTGTCTCATGGGTTGGAGGCACTAGGTGCCGATTCAGCACCTTACAGCAGCAGGAGTAACAGGGATCGCTGTAAGATTCTTGCAATGAGAGTGGAACTTTTCTCTTCCCTATCAAACAACATGGTTCTGGGTCCTGGAATTTTTTTTTTTTTTTTTTTTTTTTTTTTTACATTCAAGTTAGAGCCTCTCCCAGCTCTATCAATGGGCTTGTATGCAATAAACACCATGTATTAGGTTACTTTTTTCATCAATCATGTCAAGTAGCTTCTGTCACTGGCATTTACAATTCAGAAAAATTGTTAGAACATCAGAGTCTAGGGCAGGCTGTTTATTTGGTTTGAAGGCTCTTTTTAAAAAATCCTTTAGAATACACACACATACACACACACACACACACACACACACACACACACACGGTGCCCCAAAAATGTATATACACTTTTTTTTCTAATAGCTCAATAGATATTTCTTTCTTTTCAGATTTAACCCATTGGAATTAATAGTTATCCAAAGTATTTATAAATTTTTGGACACATGTTTTATATACATTTACTGAACATGTTTAATGTATACAGTTTAATGAGTTTAGAGATATACATACATCCATAAAACCATTTTAACCACAATCAAGTTAATAAACATATCAATCACCTCCCAAAGTATCTTCCATGCCATTTGGTTTTTGTATCTGTAGGTATTTTCATTTGTTTTGTTTTTATTCTTTTGATAATAAAACTTAACATGATATCTATAATTTATAAATGTATAAATGTACCATAATTTATAAATGTACCATACTAAATTGTTAACTATAAACACTCTGTTGCACAGTATATCCCTAGAATTGAAACATCATACCCTGTGTGTATTTCCCCTTTCCCCCAGTCCTAGCCCAACCACCATGCTACTCTCTGTTTACATGTGTTTGATTATGTTAGATACCACATAAAATTTAAATTATACAGTATTTTTCTTTTTTTAATTTAAAAAATGTTTTAAATATATTTTTATTGATTTCAGAGAGGAAGGGAAAGGGAGAGAGAGAGAGAGAGAGAGAGAGAGAGAGAGAGAGAGAGAGAGAGAAACATTAATGATGGGAGAGACTCATTGATTGGCTACCTTCTGCAGGCTCCACACTGGGGATTGAACTTGCAATCCGGGCATATGACCTTACTAGGAATCAAACCGTGACCTCTTGGTTCATAGGTCAAGACTCAACCACTGAGCAAAACAGGCTGTGCTACAGTATTTATATTTACTGGCTTATTTCATTTAGCATAATGTCCTACAGGTTCATCCATGTTGTTGCATATGGCAAGATACTTTTCCTTCTTAAGGTTTATAATACTCAATTGTATCTCACATTTTATTTATCCATTCATTCACTGATATTGTGAATAATGCTGCAATAAATATGGGAGTGTACATATAACTTTAAGATATTGATTTAAATTATTTTGGATTTATAGCCAAAAGTAGATTGTAGAATCATATGCTCTATTTTTAATTTTTCGAGGGACCTCCACACTTTTCTCTAGCAGCTGCACCAACAGTGTAGAGGGTTCTTAATTTCTCCACATGAGAGCCAACACTGGTTACATTTTGTCCTTTTGATAGTAGCCATTATGACAGGTATGAAGTGATATGTCATCATGGTTTTCATTTACAGTTCCTTGATCATTAGTATTGTTGTGTACTTTTTTTTTTAATTAAATCTTTATTGTTCAGATTATTACATTTGTTCCTCTTCCCCCCCCCCATAACTCCCCTCTTCCCAGTTCCCGCCCCACCCTCTGCCCTCACTCCCCACCCACTGTCCTCATCCATAGGTGCACGATTTTTGTCCAGTCTCTTCCCGAATCTCCCACACCCCTTTCCCCCCCAAGAATAGTCATTCCATTCCCTTTCTATGTCCCTGATTCTATTATAATCACCAGTTCATTCTGTTCATCAGATTATTTATTCACTTGATTCTTAGATTCACTTGTTGATAGATGCATATTTGTTGTTCATAATTTGTATCTTTACCTTTTTTTTCCTCTTCCTCTTCTTAAAGGATACCTTTCAGCATTTCATATAATCCTGGTTTGGTGGTGATGAACTCCTTTAGCTTTTCCTTATCTGTGAAGCTCTTTATCTGACCTTCAATTCTGAATGATAGCTTTGCTGGATAAAGTAATCTTGGTTGTAGGTTCTTGGTATTCATCACTTTGAATATTTCTTGCCATTCCCTTCTGGCCTGCAAAGTTTCTGTTGAGAAATCAGCTGACAGTCGTATGGCTATTCCCTTGTAGGTAACTGGGTTTCTTTCTCTTGCTGCTTTTAAGATTCTCTCTTTGTCTTTTGCTCTTGGCATTTTAATTATGATGTGTCTTGGTGTGGTCCTCTTTGGATTCCTTTTGTTTGGGGTTCTCCGCGCTTCTTGGACCTGTAAGTCCATTTCTTTCACCAGGTGGGGGAAGTTTTCTGTCATTATTTCTTCAAATAGGTTTTCAATATCTTGGTCTCTCTCATCTTCTGGCACCCCTATAATTCTGATGTTGGTACGCTTGAAGCTGTCCCAGAGGCTCCTTACGCTATCCTCGCATTTTTGGATTCTTTTTTCATTTTGCTTTTCCGGTTGGGTGTTTTTTGCTTCCTCGCATTTCAAATCATTGACTTGATTCTTGCGCTCCTCTGGTCTGCTGTCGGGAGTCTGTATAATATTCGTTATTTCAGTCCGTGTATGCTTAATTTCTAGTTGGTTCCCCAATATAACATCGAGGGTCTCATTAGTTTTCGTGTAGATCTCATTAAGTTTATCGGCGGCTTCTAAACAGTTCTTGAGAGACCTTAAAAGTGTGGTTCTGAACTCTATATCTTCCATTAACAATTTTGTCCTGTTTCTTTGTCTCCACATTTTGTTATGCTTCCTTGGTGCACCCCCTAGTGGTCTTTGTTCGCAGTCTTATAGTTAAACCTTGATTGTTGTAGCTAATACCAAGGAGGGTTTGACCTCCAGGCCAAGTGGCTATGAGAATCAGCTGTGTCAGCAGTGAGAGAACTTCTGTCCTCTAGGGAGGTGCTAATCTAGCCTTTGCCTGAGGCTATCCTGCAAATGCCTCTGTGCAGGGCTTGGGTAGGGCGGGTCACACAGGATCAACCAGGGTGGGCCGGAGAGAGCAGTTATGGCGGCTCTCAGTCCTGTCCCCAGGGGCTCTGCTTCTCTGAGTCCCAGCACCCACTGCAAAGCTCGGAGAGAAAGCTGCACTCGCTCTGACTGAAGCCAGACAGTCCCACTTCTCCCGTTTGAGTCTGGGTCCCTAAAGACTCGCCTGTATCTGGAGCTCAGAGTCTGCAACTCCCTCCCGATTGAAAACACCAACCGCGCACTCCGCACCTCAGAATTTGACTTCAGCACTGCGCCTCCTCTGAGTGTCCCTATGCGTTTCTCTTTCCTCCTAGTTGTAGGACTTCCACTCAGCCAGCGTTCCTGTGGTTCTGGGTGATGTCCCTTCCGTCTTTTAGTTTTACTTTTGAAGTAGTTGTTCAAAGCAGCAAACTCCGGCGTTAACCTATGCCACCATCTTGGTTCTCCCTGTTGTGTACTTTTTCATATGCCTGTTAGCTACTTGTATGTCTTCTTTGGAGAAATGTCTATTCCAGTCCCCTGTTCATTTTGTAATCAGGTTATTTATTTTTTTTGCTATTGAGTTGTATGAGTTTTTAAATATCACCCTTTGTCTAACATTAACCCTTTGAGTCGAGTTGTTTCCCTGAGCAGGATGCAAGGGTGATTTCTTTCCTGGGTTCTTGTCCAGATGGATTCAAAGAACGAAGCCACAGACAAGAGATGGTAGATGAAAAGGGTGGAAATTTATTGGAAGCAAGTACAGATTCCCATGTAGGGGAGGGGTTCCAAGGGGGTAACCCACCTAGCTCTTTTTTTCTAAGGTTTATAAAGGCTGAAGTTCTTTGTCTCTTCATACTGCCTTCCAATTGGTAGAATATCAGCTTCAAAGCTCAAAACCCATGTGGTGCCTCTCTCTTCCTCTCCCCCGTCAGTGGTAGAATTCTTTATCTCCTGTGAAAATCTGTTTTCCTCTTTCTTCCATTTGTCCGCATTTCTCTATCCTCTGTGAAAGTTTGTTTCCTCTTTCTCCCCATTCCCTGTGGCTTATCCCTATTTTTTGTGAATGGATGTCTTCCTCTCCTCTTACCCTGTGGCACCCTCATTTTTTTCTCTGTGAATGTATACCTTTTGGCAGCTCCAAGCCCTCACCTATGCCTTCCTCCCTGATGGACCCTCTTTATTCTGAAATCTCCCTAAACTTGCCTATTTTATCCCTAAAACTCCTTTCACCTTTATCAGATACTAGAGGTCCGATGCACAAAATTCGTGTAAGAGTAAGCCTTCCTTCCCCTGGCTACCAGCACCAGCTTCCCTCTGGCACCTGGGACCTGGGCTTCCCTCACAGACCCGGCTTCGTCTGAAAGGTCGGCTGGTTCAATTAGCATATTATGCTTTTATTATTATAGATATCACTGAATTTCAACTGGTGTGCCTCAAGAATTTTTAAAACATGCAACACCTGATTATTTAGTCAGGGACACTGACCTCTTTTTCCTTAGATTATCAAATAAAAAAATGACAATAACCAACACAATAGCTGTTTGGTGTGAATGAATCAAAATTACACCCCCTTTTTTTGGATCAGCAAAAAAAAAATGTATTTTTTAGTGTACTGCAGAATTTTAGTGCTTAATTTATATGTGCATGAGATAAAAAATGTTGAAAATCGCTGAGATATACAACATGCAGATACTGTCCTCTATTCTGTAGGTTGTCTTTTCATTCTGTTGATTGTTTCATTTGTTATGCAGAAGCTTTGTTACCATTAGAGAATGGGATACTGGTACAAAGTGACAATTTAGGATTATCCCTGTGGCCACCTACATTCAAATGCCTATTGAAGAACTA
Source organism: Myotis daubentonii (assembly GCF_963259705.1). NCBI lineage: Eukaryota > Metazoa > Chordata > Mammalia > Chiroptera > Vespertilionidae > Myotis > Myotis daubentonii. The sequence goes on from NC_081841.1 coordinate 171,631,785, forward strand.
GTTTTGAGAGACTAAGTATATACAGTAGGTCCTCGGGTTACATGGGAGATCTGTTCCTACAGCATTATGTAATGCGATTTTCACCGTAAGTCGGAACCCACCTACATAAGCAACTACATCATTCACATGGAACACATACATAGTAGTAATGAAGTGAAACAGTAAAAAAAAATTTAAAAAAAAGATAGCAATTCCTGACCTTTACTTGTGGTAAATAAATAATAAAAAACATAAAGCACATATGTACGTACGTCGAAATGACAGAACTTTTTTTTTATATAAATAAATGGGAGATGGCGATGTAACCACGAAGCAACGTACATAGAGTCTAACATAACCTGAGGACTGCCTGTACTATGTTACATGTTTATGGAGGTCATGGGGGATAGAAAGATATGAAAGATGGGTTTGGATGTCTCAACGGCACTAGGAAGATTTATAAAAAATGATGAGCAAGAGGTTTTAAATGTTTGCCTAAATGCATGGTCAGGAAAGCAGGCAGTTTCTATGAAGACTTTAAAAAACTCGTATCTTCACAAGTTACTAAAATTTAGACATAGAGTCTATTCTGTAGTTACTAAATTACAATTTAGGTTATATTTGCTGCCTTCCAAATCCACTAATTGAAATTTGAGTCATTGATTAAAAGTGTGGTGTTTTCAAAAGTAAATGATAATATTTTAAATGATTCTGTTGACTCAATCTATATCTAAACTCCAAAAATCCATTAAGCCTTCCAGGTCATTGGATTAGTTTGCTCACCTGTCTGATGAAATTGTTCCTGCCTTGCCTGAAGAGCCAATAATGATATTGTCAGAAGTAGTTTCTCTGCAAGGGAGCAGCATGCCCATCATGTCCACTGCCTCAGGCCTATAATTAGATCAGATATTTACCTGTACCATGAGCCATTTGCAAAGCAGAAGGTTTTTATATAAATAATCATTAATAAGTGATAATTATAAAAATGTGCTTATATATTTTGGTTAAACCTTGGAGATTATGTATGGAGAATATTTCTGAGGGTATTGAAACCAATGAGGAGAGAATATAATTTTATTTTAGTTTGAATTTATCAATATGCATAAACTTTCCAGAAATTATGGGTTCAATTCAAACATAAGCAACTAAAATTGGCTCTATTTTTTTAAATAAATTGCTCAATAAATACTGTACTCAAAGAATATATGTATTGAGTAGCATCAACAAGAAGGCAGGTAATGTCAAGGAGAAAGAAAAAAGAATCAAAAACAATGAAGTTGCCATCATCTGAAAGGCCCACAACCATGACATCTGATAGGACTTTAGGAGACATCTTTTCCCACAACTTCAAGAAGCACACTGGTGGTTGTCTCATTTAGGATATGGCAAGGAGAAAAACCAGACAATGCAGGGAGGTGACCATTGGAGGTGACCAATGGAGAGATAGGAAAGAGGTAGATTAATGAGGAGCAGTGAGGACAGGTCAAGTGGCCTTAGAGAAGGAGAGACAGCAGTGACAGAATACTAATTTTAGTTCCTGAAGTTTACAAGTTCCTTGACTAGCTACATCATAAAACGAGGCCGAATTGTTGCTCTTGGATTCTTTAAGACACTTTGGTAATCGTCTAATACATTTTCTATTTGCCTTAAGCTCATTTTAGTGAGTTTTGATTCCTGGTAAACAAAGAACCACACAGAAAGGCAATAACTTATTTCTTATATTGTCTTTATGTGTTTATATTATGAAAATAATATTCTGATTGCTCTGTATTATTGACTTCAATGATTAGTAATTGTTGTTCTCTCTCATCTCTCATAATCCTCCATGTTTATCAAATTAGTACTTAATTATGTAGTGTTGTCTACTTCAAGATTTCATATATATTTGGCCATAAAGCATTAATATTTAATTTTCTAAATAATAATAGAAATAGAAAATGTATCCAAAAATAATTTCTGAAATGAATAAATAGAGCTTTGACAAAAATGTGACCCATGAAAAAATAATAAAATCCTTTTGTTTTCATATATTTTACTTGGATATCTGTAATTTATATTGAGTTTAAATTTTCAATAAATTTAAACTACCATATGTCAAAAAATCAACAAAATTATGCTCAGTAGTGTTGGAAATTGAAAAAAAAACAGATCAAATGTTTCTATCTAAGGATTATGAAACAGCTTGGAGAAGGGAGAACAGACATATGATGAAGGGATGGGAAAATGAAGGGGAATAAAAGTTAAGGGTTGATTGTGGTTGCATTGCCTACACTTCATGAAGTTATTATATATTACATTTTATCTCTAAAAATACCAGGAATGTTTATTTATTTCAACCTTAAGTTATCATTTTGCGCTTGAATAAACTGAGCTTTAGGAAATATGATTTACTTTATAGAAGTCACAAACCTAATTATTAACAGAACACAGTATCTTCATCCTTTCTTCAGGGTTTTCAACTTGGTAATGTTATTGCAAATTTAACAAAATAAATGAATTGTATTTCTGCTTTCCACATTTTTTTGTCTTTAATCTTCCAACCTAATACTGATTTTAGGCACAGGTGACTTATACTTCTCATGTAGTAATAGGAAAAAAAACACACACACAAAATGTTGGCTTGTGGTTTATCATGCAGTGCATGCAACTTAAAAATTCTATTATATTTGTGCTAGTTATTGTTTCATTACTCCCATAAAAAGATGGATCTACAGCATTTTAATACTATTGAAAAGCCAAAAATCATCACGGTAGAAAAGATAATTATGTATACTTGCTATATGATATCAGCAAAATATCTGCTTGGAATTACAAGGCACAGAGAACATACAAACATAAGTGTGAAATTGCTCAGTTCCTACAAATGTATTCATTTTTGCAAGCATCAAATCAATGTGTTTCTTCTTTCAAATCTACTAATTTATGGTAAGCTGTACTGCTAGCAGGCATTCTGAATATCTTTGCATACTAAATGCATTTGGATAATACCAGAGCAAAGTTTTTTTGTCATTAAAGTAACATAATTTTCTTTAATAACCAAAATAAGATATTTTTTTCTGAATAAATACAGTTTAAAATATTTCTTAAGACATCATCCTTCAAGAGCGAAATGGCTTCAACATTCAATTGAAAATTACATGGTGAAATGTAAGCACTGTAATTCTCATAACCCAAGAGGGTTCATAGTATGCATGGAAGGAAGTGTAACATTTTCTCATTTCACGTGTGCACGATTCTTTTGTATTAACTACAGGATGTAAGTAAATTTCCAAAGATTTAGACTCTCTGTCAAAGAAGGCCAAGGACTGGGCTTTGACATGTTGTGAAGGGCCCTGCTTGTTGTAATACATGGGATACTTCACTGTTTAGTTTTGCCCAGATTTTCTGTATTCCCAAGATCTCAGCTTAGTACAAAATTCACTGTTTGGCACTCTTCAGTGGGAATTCTGATTGTGGCAAATAAGAAAGAATGTACTGGATGGGTTTTTTTTTACTGGAATTAAAATGTTTTCTGAATATACAGATTCTGACTGTCTCACCTCTCCATCTACCTCAGCACCAGGGGAAGATCTGCTTTGATTATATGGATGAAAGATGGGTAGATGATTGGTTGATATGAGAGGCAGATATAAATTTATATACTGCAGATATTATAAAAAGCAAGGGGTTTTCTAAAAGAAATTCAATTTAGAAAATAAATGTGCATTAATCACCCCAAGAAATTCTTCCTAGATCATCTGAGTTAAATGATGATGCTTTAGAACCAAACTACCTCATTTCCACTACCTCCAATATCAGTTTGCCTAAGTATAGAAGTTCTACCCATGGTTATAATATAGTGTAAAAATCACAAAAGGATTTCTACTGGTAGGTTATCATATTCAAATAAACAATTAATTAATAGAGGCTCACAATGTGCTCCATAGTATGTCCGATATTATGGGGAACAAAGAAATAGATAATTCAGTCACCAATATTGAGTAATAATGCAGTTAAGTTCTAAACCATAAGAAAAAAAATACATTCTGAGTGTCAGATTTCCAGCTCTGCTCACCTGTATAAATGAAGACTAAAGAATTGTGCAGGGGCTATATTTAGGTTCAGCTTCATTTTTCCTCCATTAAATCTTTCCACAAATATGGATAATTGGTCACTGAGGAAAAATAGGTTATGGTGGTGATGACAGCTTTTAATGACTAAACAGTTATAAAAGGATTATTTTAAATTGAAAGTTAATTTAAAAGGCTAAAAGAATAATTCTCTTCTCAGGAGAGAGTGGTTTTTGTTGTTGTTTGTTTTGTTTTGCTTTTGTTTTAAATAATCAAGAAAGTTGTATTTTTAGGCAATGGCAACAATCTTGCATTTATTTTTTTTCCTATTACTGAAAACTTGATTTTTAAATTCTGAAGAAGATTAATTTATAGGAACATTCTTCTATATTCTGGGTACTCTTGCTCAATTATATTACTGAGTCCTAAGATTGTCACATTTTACATATTGCTTATATCTATTCAAGATGAGAGTAAGAGTCTTAGGTGTGATGTGAAGGTGAAGCTGAGGTAGAGAGAGATATGATGGAGTCAGAATCTATATATCAACAAAGGAAACACAATTTTAAAGACTTTACTAGGAAACTCCCAAATCATTCACATACTTCTCTCGAAATAATTAGCATTTCTAGTCTTCTGCAAAAATGAAAGAGACAGAAATAGCACAACCAATAGAGAAAGAACAGAGAAAGTATTAGGTAACCAACAGGCTCTTATTCTTTTTTCTTCACTTTTTTTCTGAACCAAGTTAACCTAGGCAATGAAGAAGGAAGAGATGTATATCCCAGAAATAGACAATGTACCCCCCTTCCCCTCAAAGCTAAGAAAAGGAGAGAAAGAATAAAAGAAGAGATCACTTTCCCTACTCACACCAATTCTCATTGTTGGGGAGAAGGGGTCATATTTAAAATGTATATGAGATTAGAGATTATAACTAGAATCAACTGAGTATTTTTGACATAATCAACAATACCTGAAAAATGTATGTCATTTTCCTAGCTATTGATAAGTTTGTTTGTTTGTTTTTTACCCAATAACAAAGCAAAAGTACTCAAAGCAGAGTGAGGGTGAGTTGAGAAAAATAAAAATACTTTTGCTTTTGTGTCTAGCCCAAAGTTCAAACTGTTCAATAAGTTGTTATAAAATTATTCAAATGAAATTCAGTAAATGATTTTCTGTTCTAAATCTACAAACACTTGAAATGATTTATGTACTTTCTTTGAACCAGGTTTTAAAAATATTATATTTCTTCATTAATCATTTATGAAGGTCGCACATAAACTATTTGGATTAAAGAGCATTCAATTGGAAATTGGAAAACTAGTGTTCTAACTATAGTTCTAGCTGTGTAGACTTTGACAACATTCAACCTTCCTTAGTCTCAATTTCTGTATCTTAAAAAATAAGTATATCTAGTATAAGAAATTTTCATTGTTAATATCTTATAATTCAAAACATATTTTTTCTAATGGATATATACCAATATTAGAGAAATAAAAATATGGGTAATTAAAAATGAATGGTTGTTATTTTAAATATGTATTTATATTAATTTTTAATAAATATAGATAAGAACACATAGTTTAAAAATTTATTGAAATTAATGTTAATTACTAAATATTTTGGTTGGTTCATTATATAAATACTAGAGGCCTGGTGCACGACATTTGTGCATTGGGGGGGGGTCACCTCAGCCTGGCCTGTGCCCTCTCGTAGTCCAGGATCCCTCAGTGGACATCCCCCAAGGGGCCCTTAGCACTGCTGCGGAAGTGGGAGAGGCTCCTGCCACTACCACTGTGCTCACCAGCTGTAAGCCTAGTTTCTGGCTGAGTGGCACTCCCTCTGTGGCAGCACACTGACTACCAGTGGGCAGCTCCTGCATTGAGCGTCTTCCCCCTGGTGGTCAGTGTGTGTCATAGCAACTGGTCATTCTGCTATTTGGATGATTTGCATATTAGCATTTTATTATATAAGATTATATAGGATTGGCTCTGTAGCAATTGAAATAAAAGAGATAAATATAAAATTTAATTCCCTCACCTAAAAAAGTAACTTAAAACCACCTAGCATAATTGAGAAATCCAAAGAATATAATTTAATTTAGTAAATAGAATAAGTTATATAAATAAGCAGTATGAGATTATTTTGAAATAGATTATATAACAAAGAAAAGATAAGAATTCACATATAAAATAGTTTGAAATAATTATAGGAAGCATGAAAGGAGTTAGAAATATGAGCATTTTCTTTTATTTTTAAAGGAAGAGAGAGAGAGAGAGAGAGAGAGAGAGAGAGAGAGAGAGAGAGAGAGGAAGCAGGAATTTTGGGGGAACATAGGCAGGCTTAGGGGTTTTTTAGAATTGGGGTCCATGGAAAAGCGGGGCTGCAGACTGGAAGAAGGTACATTTCCATAACACAAGGAAGCCAGGTGCAGTTGCATTTCCATAAGATAAGGGAGCAGCAACAGGTATATTTCCATAAGACAAGGGAACTGGAAGTAGCCAAGAAAGGCCTATATTTACAAAATAAAGAGAAGGAAGCCGTTCACTTAGAAGGAGAAGAAGAAAGCTCAAAGGGAATAGGAAAACAATAAGGAAGGAGGGTGGAGAACCTCACACATCCCATGTGAGGTTTGACCTTTGAGCCCAGGAGTTACTATAGTAACCAGTCAAAGGGAATAGTGACCAATCAGAGCAAATATCAGGGCACGGGGATCTACAGCCTTTATAAACCCTGGAAACAGGGACTCGGTGGGACCCTTTCCCCCTCCCCATGTGGGAGTCTGTACTTGTTCTTCAATAGAATTTCCATCTTTGCTATACAGCCTTCAGTCCATGGATTCATTCTTCAACTCCCAGGGACAAAGAGCCCGGGAACCATCCTGCCCAATGAAACACCTGTGCTCCAGTCCAAAAATCCTGCTTCACTGGCTTTGTGCCTGGGCCCCTGTTTCATACAACAGCACAAGAAAGAAATCCTAGCGGAGATCAGCAAACTCACTGGCAGAAGAAACATTGCACTGAAGTTTGGGAGTTTGGAGATGACTGAAATTTGAAAATTAGGGTTCGACAGAGAAGAGAGCAAACAGAAGAACAGTGCTGGAAATCAGCATAAAAGTCTTCTTAAGACTTTGGTCAAATGCATAGTCGGCATGCCCAGAGTGGGATGAGGTGAGGCCTGGAGGGCTGTGAGCCAAGCAAACATTCTAGAGTTCAGTGTCCTGGGAGACATGGCAGTTTCAGCTTTCCAATGTTTAGAGATCTCATTAAGAGCTCACTGAAACAGTTGAAACTACAAAAGGGCTATGCCATTGAAGTATGCTAATCTTGCCCCAGAATTAGAACTACATATATATGCTATTATTTCATTGCTAACTAAAACTTGTAACAAAATTCTGATTTTTAAAAAATACATTGAAAGCCATCCCTTCAAACTTTACTGATGACTTTGATGTTGATTAATCTTTATCTCTTCTGAAATACCTTAAAGCTAGTTTGTGAACATTTGAAAATCCTCACTTTATTTTAAATTTAGATATCTTTGATCAAAAACAAAATGTTGCTCAGAAAAAAAAAATCGATTTATCTTTTGCCTTAAACCTTTTGCTGCATATCCTATATTTTACTAAATCTACAATATTGTATCATGAGGTTATTTTTCTGATTCTCTATTTACACTATATTAGTGATTTATTGACATTGATTGACTTTTGCTACAATGCATACTTAATTTATTTTGCTTGGTTGAGAAATATCACTTTCAAGAGGTCTGGAATTTTTAAGCTTGCTGGCTTACAAGGCTACATTAGCTTTGCCCTAGAGAAACAAAACCACGGCTACTGCCGAGAGTTTTCCCTTTCTCTCAATTTATGCCAATCTGATACTTCCTTAATGAGGTTACTGAATACAGATAATCATAGATAACGTCAGTCAATGTGACATTGGCATTTTTAAAGGGGAGCCACTATGAGCTTTGATAGCAGGCACACTATCTGCTTTGTCCACTGCTATGTTCTCAATGGCACACAGAATACTCTTAATCTAGGAAGATCAATAAATAATAATTGCAAAAGGAGATTTGCAGAATTGTCAGTTGTATGACTACATGCTCCAGACCTTTTTGTCCCTTGAACCTAACCTTAAATCATGGTTGAAACACACATCTGCTTAGGTGCTTATAAATGAGGAAACACTGTATATATCTAAATAACTTCGGTAAATCCAATTCTTACATTGGATAGGGAGGTATAGTTCATTAGTGTTGAAATCTATTAATGAATATATGTTTAAGTGTTTTCTTCTGTGGACATATAGGTAACACATTTCTTAAGTCAAGCATACACTTGCATTGGTTGTATGAAACTATTAAAATGGGGACTGAATAATTTAAAAGAAAGGTGAGGAAGGTGTTAGCTATGTTTGGGAAAATACTATGAAGAAAGTTTGGTATCTAATACGTCAAATCTGCCCTTAACAAATTATACTATGAAATTATACTATGTATTACCTTCTTGCATTTTAAATTCATTAACCACCTACACACACACACACACACACACACACACACACACACACACACACAGTGTTTTCTTGCTTACTCCATTTAAAAATTCAGCTGTGGGTTTTTATAGTCTCATCACAGAAAGTATTTGGTTTCGTGAAAAAATCCAAAGAGGAATAGTGCATAGCTAAATATTGCTTTACAAATAATGCTCACATTGTAACATATCTACTTTGCAACAAATCTTCCAGAGATAAATATACTAAGAGCTTTTTTAAAATCACCTTTCGATAGTAGAATAAATACCTTTGATTTACATATAATGTAGGTAGTCATTTTATGCTTACTTTAATATATTGCATTTAACATTTGGTACTGTTCACTTAGTAAATATTTTACTTGTCCCTTTCCCCCTTTTGGTAAATAACCCACAAGAACATTGGAGTTAATAGTCTACACCTACATGTTTGATTTCTTTTCCTTACTGCCAATATACAAACTTGAAGAATCTTTAAAATACAGTGAACCAAACTATAGGCTGAATCAACACATGGTTTTACCTTTATTAGCCTCTGGATCTATTTTTAAAATATAGTTATGATCAGAAGCATTTATCTTAATCCTTGGGTTTGCAAAATTGATTGTGTTCTTAGTAACTTAACTGGGCTGATACCAGTCAAAAAAGCCATTAGCAGAACTACCTTTACATTCCATCTGTTACCTACCCTCACACCTATCAGTAAGTAAATTCAGTGAATTTAATTCTTCCACACTTTAGTACTCCTCTCTAAAAAGTTTTCTGAGAATAAGAAACAGCACGCAGGTGAAGGAGTTTGGTCAGTTTTACAGTGTTATGAAGCTATGTGAGCACGCATTCAAAAATTCTCTCAACAGCAATTCCCTTTGCTTGACTTCCTAAGTTGTGACCTGTTTAATATTATCTCTGGAGACATAATTCAAATTAACTAAAACCTCACTTCCTAGGGATAAAGATATGCATCTAGTTTGACAATGAAATCAACACAATACCTCCTGCCTGTAATTTAACTCAAAACTGTAATACGATATGATTACTTAGAATTGAATGTGAATAAATTTGGAATATAATGTATTTTTGTGGAATATAGTGTGTTTCCAGCCAACATCAAATTTAATTACCAAGAATGGATGCAAAAATGATGTAAAATGTTAATCTTTTCTATAACTCCTTTTTCGCTACTGGAATATCAGCAATTATTTTAACTCATCTCTGTCTCCTCAGAATGAAGCACAGAACCCGTTAGCTCTATAGAGCAACATTATCTTTAATGGCCATGTGTAAGCTTCCCATCACAGAAGAACAGAAGACCAGGAAGAAAAAGCTTGTTGGACAGCAAGAGTCAGGCCACACAAGGAATTGAAACTGTCCTGAAGGCAACTGACCGCACATCTGCATCCCATCCACATTCCAAGCCCAGTGACCCAGCCCCAAACCCACTGAGAACAAGTTTCCTGCCAGTGACTGCGTATCAGGATGAAACTCCAGATCCTGAGCGCTGCCATCATCGACCCACTGTCCACTTGGCTTGGTGCTGTGTAGCCCTTCCCTTTGAGAATCCCATCTCCTCACGTCTTCCCTTAAATAAATTCAATTACCTACCATCTGAAATGGTTATTTAGCCTACCTGCAGCAACCACTATGCTAACCATCCACCATGTTCACCTTTCAGAACCTAAACCAAAGCAAAATATAAAATAGTGAATATCTATGAAGCATTGTACAGGCAATGACTAAGGGGCTCGTAAGTGACTTTCCAGGTGTAGGGTTTAAGAAAATTACTTCATTTTTCTTTTTCTCAAATTTATCACCTATAAAATGACAATAATTATAGAACTTGTACCAAAGAGTTGAGAGAAAATTTAGAGGGATGACAAGTGAATTAATTATTGAGCAGAGAGGTGGCAATCCTCAAACTATACACCAATTACTCTGCACCTAATATAATACTTAAAAACATTACATGCATTATTTTATTTATTCTACAAAAATTTCTGCAAGGTAAATAAACAAAGTAAATTTATATATAATAAGAAATAGGGTCAGAAATAAACCAGAGAAGACTGACCCCTAAAACTTGTACAATAATAAAAATACCTCATCCCTGCATAATGGATTAAACATTTAAATGCATACAGAGTTCCAGGATTCCTATGATGAAAAAACAGAATCTATTTGTACCAACACCTCAGGCTTATCTAAACTACTACATGGTAAGTATGGAGCCAAAGGAGACAAATGTGATTAAAATGTACTGTAGAAGGTGCATATCCATAAAACATAAACCTGCTAAACACAGTTTTTACCCTCTAGGTTCTGACTGAGAGAGGACATTTACTAGTAAAAGCCAAACTGGTATGAACATATCTGTTTAATCAGTGGCATCTAATAAGAACAGATTTAGGGAACGAAGTTAAGGCTACTCCTTTCTGCTTCAAAATCAAATACATGCCTAATTGTAGATGGATGAGTAAGATAATTGTGGATCCCTCAAAGTATCTCAAGAAGAATCTCCCAGGAGGGAGGGTGGGTAGGACCGAAGCACTTCCTGCATAAAACTTTAAAAGAAGCAGGAAAAACACACTGTGGGAAATATTACTTAAAGTGGTAAACTGTCATTAATTGAGTTCTATGTTCCTCTTACCTAGGGGAAGAGAAAGTGGAGGAAGCAAAGGGAAAACATGGTTACCCTGTTGATACTCGATGAGAAGAGTGTACACATCTGAAGCCTCTCCTGTAGAAATGTGAAAAGGAAAAATTAACATCCATCCTCTAACACTTGGATAAACTTAAAATTATCCCTGTTCAGGAATTGCTACAATATAGGGCAGCAACATTCAACCCCCTTTTAATCTCATGGCACATGTAAACTAATTACAAAAATTCTGTGGCACACCACACCAAAAGTATCTACATTAATAAAAGGATGATATGTTAATTGGACCAGGTCAACCAGACATCTTCCGGACATCTGACTTCCTTCTGGACAAAGCCATGGTGGTGGGGGCCAGGCAGAGGCAGTTAGGGGTGACATCAGGCTATCAGGCTGGCATGGGAGAGCAGTTAGGGGAAAGATCAGGCTGGCAGAGGGTTAGGGGCGAGATCAGGCTGGCAAGGGGTTAGGGGTGATCAGACTGGCAGGGGAGGGCAGTTGGGAGCATTAGGCAGGCAGGCAGGTGAGTGATTAAGAGCCAGTGGTCCTGGATTGAGATAGAGATGCCTGATTGCCTGTGGTATCTGGCCTAAATCAGCAGTTGGACATCCCCCAAGGGGTCCCAGATTGGAGAGGGTGCAGGCTGGGCTGAGGGACACGCCCCCCTCTCGTGCATGAATTTCATGTACCGGGCCTCTAGTAGTACATGTTTTGCCAATCTGACATAAAAAATTGGTATAATTTTGATTCATTCACATGACGGCTATTGTGTTTCTGTCGTCATTTTTTAATTTGACGAACTAAAAGAAAAGAGGTAAGTGCCCCTGACTATGTAATCAGTTATTGCATGTTGAAAAATTCTTGTGGCACACTAGTGTGAGGTAGCACACTGGTTGAGAAATCTTGAAAATCACTGATATAGTGTATCATGTGAATGCGCAATCTTGGTAGACTATGATTGATGTAAATTGGTTCTCTAGGATATGCAAGAAATTGACTTGAGATAATACACACATTGGGCCAAATGGGAAGAATATCAATGCAGAGAGAAAAAACTAACATTTTTGGAAGAGAAAAGGTACGATTAATTTGGTTCGACAGACTCCTTTTGTAAAAAGTAGTTGGAAAATATTAAAGTGTACATAGAAGTCATTTTGGACCATGCTTCCACTGTCAAAATAGGAAATTATTTTGTTTGCAATATGATAACCATACAGATTTTTCATAGATATATTACATACAGGATAGATATATCTCTATCTTTATCTACATCTATCTGTATCTATATCTATATCTACATCTATCTGTATCTATATCTATATCTACATACATATCTATATCTATATCTCTCTCTCTCTCTCTCTCTCTCTCTCTCTCTATATATATATATATATATATATATATATATATATACATATATATATATTAGAGGTTTGGTGCACAAAATTTGCGCATGGGTGGTGGGGGTCCCTTAGCCTGGCCTATATCCTCTCACAATCCAGGATCCCTTGGAGGATGTTGGGCCTAAACCAGCAGTCAGACATCCCTCTTGCAATCTGGGACACTGCATGTACCAGTGACCATATTTTTTATGCAGGTGAAAGGCATCTTTCTGTTGTATGGGCAGCTACATTTTTTGCCCTGATTATAAAAAGTAGTACATAACATGATCCTTCTGAGGCAGTAGCACCATTTGCCCCATTTTATGGGTGGAAAAACTGAAGCAGAGAGAAGTTAAGTAATTGGCTTTGTCACATAGTTATAAGTGTCAGAGTCAGGATTGACCACAAAATGTGCAAGCCAGAGTCCATGCATGTCATTGCTGCATCATCCTATTTTTCCAGTGGTAGAGTAGCCTTGCCAGGTTTTAATTTTTAAATCTAAGAGATTGTTTCCAATATGTATTGTAGGATCCCTAGGCCAGGCCAGTGATCAGGGGGCCCCCACTGGCACATGCCTTGGTTGGCTGCCTGGCACTTCTCGCTTGCCAACCTCACCCCCCGCCGGTTGGGGGCAGCTCCTGTGTTGTGTCTGCCCCCTGGTGGTCAGTGCACAGTCATTCAGCAGGTCTTTCCGCCATTCAGTCAATTTGAATATTAGGCTTTTATTATATTAATCTGCCAAGATAGTAAATACAGAATAGAGATACTGAGATTGCAAGATTATTTGGAAAACTATTGGGGGAAAAAAGTACAGTGGGGCCTTGACTTACAAGTTTAATTCGTTCCAAGACCAAGCTCGTTAAGGAGCTCATTAAGGAGCTTGTTAACTCAAATTACTCTATCAACTCAATGCAAAAAATCGGCCAAGAGACAGCTGGTATCTCAAAAAACTCGTTAGTTGGGACACTCGTAAGTCAAGGCCCCACTGTACCACAATACATATTTTATAGATATGAAATTTTATGTGGGTTTCAGATAATCTTGTATTTTGAAAATTGATAATAAAAATAGATACAAAAATGAGAAGTAAAAGGAAATAACTTAACACAAATATTAATTAAAGCTAAAATTATTTTCTTTAAATATTTAGAAAAATTTAATATCATTTGAAAACCACATTTTAATATTTTTCTGGTATGTTAATAACCAAACAAGATTTCCAGAAAGTCAAGAAAATTCTGGAAAATCAATATATGTGATCATTGACTAGTAGCACAATTATTTATATACCTAGTATTTATTCTCTGATCATTCTCATCTAGCAGTTGTTTGACTAGACAACCAAGAAGACTTCTGCTTCATTGCTTGGTTCATGGACTCCCTCTTTTTTTTTTTTTTTTTTTACAGTTTGCAAAAGAACATTTTAGCTAATTCCTATCTGGGACTGTGAATTATTTCTGCTTCTTCACTTCCTATATAACACTGTCCATGTGGATAATGAATATTGATAACCAGAGGCCCAGTGCACAAAAATCTGTGTACTCGGGGGGGGGGGGGGCGTGGAGGAGGTTCCCTCAGCCCAGCCTGTGCCCTCTCGCAGTCTGGGACAACCTCAGGGGATGACCACCTGCTGGCTTAGGCCCGCTCCCCGGGGGAATGGGCCTAAGATGGCAATCAGACATCCCTCTGGCAGCCCGGCAGCCCTCGGGGGATGTCCACTTGCCAGCGGGAGCAGGCCTAAGCTGTAGTCGGACATCCTTAGTGCTGTTGAGGAGGCAGGAGAGGCTCCCACCACCACCGCTGTACTGGCAGCCATCAGCCTTGCTTGTGGCTGAGCAGAGCTCCTCCCATGTGAGAGCACACTGACCACCAGGGGGCATCTCCTGCATTGAGCATCTGCCCCTTGGTGGTCAGTGTGTGTCATAGTGACCAGTCATTCCCAGTCATTCTGCTGTTAGGGTCAGTTTGCATATTACCCTTTTACTATATAGGATAGAGGCCTGGTGCACGTGTGGGGGCCAGCTGGTTTGCCCTGAAGGGTGTCCCGGATCAGGGTGGGGGTCCCGCTTGGGTGCCTGGCCAGCCTAGGTGAGGGGCTCATGGCTGTTTGCAGCTGGTCACACCCCTTTCAGGGTGGGGGTCCCCACTGGGGTGCCTGGCCATTCTGGGGGAGGGGTTTAGGGCCGTTTTCAGGCTGGCGGGTGACTGAAGCTCCCAGCCTCTCCTTTTCTGTTGTTTTGTTGTTGTTGTTGTTGTTGTTGTTTATTCTGGGATTTATTTACCTTCTATAGAAGTCACTGGAGCTGAGAACCGTCTCCAGCTCTGAGGCTACGGCTGGCTGAAAGCAGGTATCTGGGGTTTTTTTTAGTTTCTATAATTGAAACATTGTTGCCATCACTGTCGCTCTGAGCTCTGAGGCCCGGCTGGCTGAAAGCAGGTTTCTGGAGCTTGTTTAGCTTCTATAATTGTAACATTGTTTCTTAGAGTGCAGCTCAGAGGCTGGCAGCGGCAGGCAGGAATGTTGGCTTACTCCATCACTGGAGCAAGCAAGCCTCATGTTCGCTTCAGCTGCCTGGCTGCCGGCTGCCATCTTGGTTGGCAGTTAATTTGCATATCGCCCTGATTAGCCAATAAGAAGGGTAGCAAAGTTACGGTTAATTACCATATTTCTCTATTATTAGATAGGATAATAAAGTAATGCCAGCTAATATCCTGTTTATAGTTCATTCTGTATCAAGCATTGTTGTATGCACTTTACATTTATCAATTTTATTTATTCTTTACAATCAACAAGTAAGGCATACATAGCAATATTCCAGTTTTTCAAATGTGAAAATTAAATCACAGATTTATTCTATTTTGCTTTCAATGTATCTATTAGCTAGTTCAATAGCTTAAACTCTGATCTTTGTACCAAAGAAAGTCTAGTTTCTTTAGAGGGCATGCACATAATTATATTCTTTGTTTCTGATTTTACTGAAAACATCTAATTAGAAAAAGATAAACTTTTTTCTTTGCCATTAAGTTTATATGCTGTGTTATTTTTGTTTTAAAAATCAGCCTTCAGAGTAAAATTGATTAAAGTGTGAGTAAAATAAGCTTCATCAAATCCAGTTGCAGGAAAATAATATTGATTTTTTTATTTTGTTTGCTTTTTTATATTTTATTTTTAAATGAGCATATATAAATTACAGAGAATAGGATAATTAATCCTAATATATCTATTCCCTCCATATAATAATTTAACATTTTGCCATATTTGCTTAATCTATTTTTTAAAAATATATTTTATTGATTTTTCACAGAGAGGAAGGGAGAAGGATAGACAGTTAGAAACATCGATAAGAGAGAAACATCGATCAGCTGCCTCCTGCACACCCCGTATTGGGGATGTGCCTGCAACCAAGGTACATGCCCTTGACCGGAATCGAACCCGGGACCCTTCAGTCTGCAGGCCGACGCTCTATCCACTGAGCCAAACCGGTCAGGGATGCTTAATCTATTTTTTTCTTTCCTTTGGTGAGGTTGTATAAAACATGTCTCTGTTATTACACTACTTTACCCTTCAATACTCCATTATGTCTCTCTAAAATATAGAAGTTATTTTGCATAATCAAAATATCATTATTAACTCTAACTAAACAGTAATAGTTTAATAATCTCATCTATTATCCAGCTCATATTCAATTTTTTTCTGATTTTCCTCCAAACACAATATATTTAATTTTTATATATTCTAACCAAGGTATACACACAACATTTAGAGGTTATATATCTTAAATTTATTTAAATTTGGAGCATTACCTCTACCCATTTCCCCCTATCATTGACTTGCTGAAAGTCTGCATCCAGTTGTCTTGTAGAATGTCCTGCTTTCTGAATTACCTTGTGTCCCATGTTGTTGTATAGCATGTTCCTCTCCCCTTACCTGTTTTATAAGCTGAAAATTAGCACTAAATACTTATTCTTTTCTTTGTTTAAAAAATCTTCATATAAGATGTACTTCATATTACATCAATCAGAAGGTATAACATGTCTGGTTGTACAATGATTCAGAAAGTTAATGTTGTTCATGGTTTCAGTTGCTAAAAACTGGATTACTGCTTTGTAATCCAGTTTTTAGCAACTTGGAAGTTGCTTTGTCCCCATGGCCAAAAAATAATCTTTGGATGAACTTTAACATAATATGAAGAGTGATTTTTATCACTAATATTTGTACTAAATTTTTAGCATACATGCATATTCTTCTTCTTAACTATTTCATTAGTTTTTGTGATAGGGTGATTTTGCTAACTTGATTTTTTACTTCAGCATTTATTAGCTCATAATATTCTGCTCTGATAAGAAGATATCCTTTAAATATCATAGGTAAAAAAAGTAAATTAAGTAAACCACTACATACATTTGATGGTAAAATAAAAATTATTTAAACACTGTAGGCTAAAAAAAATACCTATTTAGTATTACTAACCATTTTCTCAAATTCATTTTTTAGACTATTTAAATTCAATGCATGTTCTTTGTGTAGTAGATCTTAGAGGTTTATATGCAAAATCATAATAAAATCTTATCCAAGAATACCGTTTTAAATGATCTAAGTAACAATCTAAGTAAGAATTTAAATAACATGTTATATACCTTCAAATAATCATGTCTAAAAAGCTCACTATGATTAATTATCTCCAAAGAGTATATTTATCTCAGAAGCATCTGCTGAAATAAATTAGGAAGGAAAAATAACTTTCTGAAATCTGCTTTTTATCAAAATTATTTAGAGAGATTCAAGCTACCTACAGACTCAAATCACCTGAGAGGCAATGATATAACATTTACATCAACTGTAGTATAAGCAGATAATCAGCAGTGAATCTTGGAAGAGTCACAAGAAAATAATTTTTGGTATATTATTTTATTATATCAAATAATTCCAAACTTTCTCAATCCACAAAAAAATTCAGGTGATATTAAAATATGGTGCTATTTAAGATATATTTGCATAGTTAAAAAGATATTACAATTGTATTTCACTTCAAGCTTTTAGGCGTCAGTAAATTATAGTTATCAAAAATCCCTAGTTATATTTTCAAGGCATATAATATGATCATATTTGTATTATATAAATTTAGCTCATTTGTAGAGAATTTATGAATATCATTACCTGATAATTCAACTTTAAATTAAGCATATTTTTATAAATTGTTTTGGCCATACATTCTATTTAAATGGGTTAATGAAAATCTCACTTAATGAAAATCTAGTAAATATCAATTAGATAGCTACTATCTTTTTTAAAAAAGTATCACAGAATCTATAAAAGTAAATTAAGTCAGGGAACTAAAACTGTTCAATCAATCTATAAAGGGTGAATAACATACCTACACATCTGTAATATAATGAAGTATGTGAACAATGCATATTCTTATAACCAAAATATATGAAAGATAAATACAATTAACTAGAGTTAGGTTTCTCATTGTTGGAGTGAGAGATTACAGATAAGCTTGAATGATCAAGTGGTAATAGATTAGTGCTGGAGATAGCAGTATAAACTTGAGTTACTATACATGCAGATGGACATTATAAAATGTTTATTGACATGTGTCTATACACAGGTTAGTATACATGTACATATTTTCTAGTGTAAGAAGTAGAGAAGCAATAACAACCCAGCACAAAAGTACATCCAGTGCATATATTTCTGTTTCAAATATAATTTCCTAGGGAAAGAAACCAGTGTTTCTAGAAAACTTACTGATTCTAGGACTGAGGCATGGAATATATAGTATAAGTCTGGAGTACTTTTTAGTAACAGAAAGTGAGAAATTAATTACCAAAAAAATATTAACGGGACAAAGAAACCAGTGAAAGAGCTGCAAATGGCTAAAGGTGGGAAATGTTAGCAACAAAATAGAGTGGAATTGGATTATAACCCAAGGTATAAAATAAATAGTATCCATAAATCTATATAGATATATGTAAATAATTGAATACATACATAGACAAATATGGGAGAATATACAAATCTCCTGTGCAGAATAATTTCAAAAAATTATGGCATGTGGCTTTTAGCTTCACACTCATTGAGGCTGGCCACACTTTCTTTCCAAAATGTACTTTATGAAAAGAAAGAAAAAAAGAGTAACTTCAGAGAGGAAAAGCCAAATGCATTCAGTCAGGTAATCAAGATTAACATTGACAGCAATAAGCCATGTTGATTGTGTGTACCCTTGGTATAATGCAATGAGAAAGGCACTTTACCTCTTTGGTCTTCCTCCCAATAACCCATAACCCTGGTTTAATCATGAGGAAAGCATTAAACTAATCCCATTTCAGTTGCAATCTACAAAATACCTGCCCAGTACTCATCAAGGTGTCAAAGTCATCAAAAACAAAGGAAGCTTCAGAAACTGTCTCAGCTAAGAGCAGTCTAAGACGACATGTTGCCTACTAGAAAATGTAATTTGGTACATTCTGGAATCAGGCACAGCAAAAACACATTATAAAATATTTGAAAAACATTTTTAAAATAGAGTTTAGTTAATAATTGTCAAATAGGGTACTGTGCATCAGTTTTTTATTCTGAGAGAGGTCTCCACATGGAGAATAGCCAAGATTATCACACTGCCAACCACCAGGAAATGAAGTCCAAACATGTCTACTCATTATACCTGGGTCTCAGAGTCACCAAGAAAAACACAGCCTAATAAAGCACTGGGTGGAACAACACGTTACTGACACATAGAAGAGACAGAGCAAGATCAGTTTTCATAGGGCATAGCTTCCCATCCATGCCTAGCAGATCTCTCTCAGTGGCCCAGAACAATTGGCCTATTTGCAACCCTCTCTCGCGGCCACTGAAGGACTCCATCCCATCCCTGTGGAGTCTGAAATAGAGAAAGCTGGGGGCATGTCTGAGGCCCATTGACATTCCTGCTTAAGCAGAACAAAGGAGTATTCATTGTGCCTGAAGCAGAAAAATATTCTCAGACCAGGTTGTAAATCCAGCGGAGACCATGTGGGCGCCTATTTATCTCTCAGTAAGGAAGTTCCCGGGGTTCAGGCCCATCCTTCTGTGTTAAAGTAGGAGTTGAAAAACTGCATGGAGGAGACTGCCTTCCCCAATAATAATAATACAGGGTGGGGCAAAGGTAGGTTTACAGTTGTTTGTATGGAAAGTACTATGATAATTAAGAAATATTACAAGAATAAACTTTTGTGTTTCACATACTCAAACTGTAAACCTACTTTTGCCCCATGCTGTGTATTAAATTGTGTTCATTAATTATGACAAATATACCATATTACTGTAAGCTGTTAATATATGAAAAATTGGGAATGAGATATATAGGAACTCTCTGTGCTCTTACAACTTTTCTGTAAATCTAAAACTGTTCTAAAATTAAAAGTTTACTTAAAAAACCTCTATGGGGTTAAATAAAATGTAGAGTCCTAGATTGAATCATAGAAAAACAATAACATTAGTGCTTTGAATAAGGATATCTTATAGTTACTATATTTATTTATTATATAGTTATTATACTTATGTTAATTTAAAATTTTTGACAAATATAATATAATTATGAAAGTTGTTAATATTAGGGAACACTGGAGGAATTGATATATAGAAGCTTTTTTGTACCACCTTTGCAACTTTTGTGTTACTCTGTAACTATTTTTGAAGATATATATTTAAAAAAGAAAAATAAATGAAAATAAACCAGTAAAAGAAAAGCAACAAATATTTAGTAAATCCAAAGATGGTCCTATACATAAGTAATAGGAGTTCTTAAAGATGAAAACCAAAGCAAGGGAAACAAAAATACATACTAAAAATTACAATCCAAGACAAAACTTATATATGTAACATGAAAATGGAAAGAAACTAGATGATCAAAAACATTTCAATGTAATGCTTTTGAATATATAAAGCAGGAGAAGACTAAGTAAGATATTTGCAAAAATCAAAGAAAATAATATAGGCCAAGGAGTTTATATTTAACTAAATTGACTGTCAAAGATAATGTACATAGATAAATGGTTATCAATAAATAGGTTGTAAGAAAAATATTTAAAAATCAAAGGATGACTAAAAAGGAGAGGGTGCTGATTAGTTATATAGAAAGGGAAGGATATGATATTGGGACAAGATAAGATATAGGGATGCTCTTCAGGGGTGATTGGCAAAGTGTTATTCCTTGAGCTGGTATTGGTTAGGATAGTATTGGTTAGAAATCCATTAAACAGTATTTTATTTTGCAGATTTTTTCCTGCAACTTTTATTAATTATAAAAAGTTAATACCAAAGCATAAATTATTGTCATGATTATATACAACAAACCCATAAATTAATTCAAAACTGACTTACCATAGAAGATATTTTATACCTTTACATAATTTCAATGTTAGAGCTATTTTATCATTCTCATTATTTAAGTTTTGTTAGGGAGTTCTCCATTAAATATTTTTAAAAATCTTCATTTGCTTATATAAATTTTTAAAGTATGCTTTTATCGTTAACTATTAATTTAAGTCTTTCTGTAATTTAGCATTATTTCTAGGTGTACTTTTTATGCATTGACTGGATATTAAATTATTCATGATAAATACCATTTCCATGACAGCATATTTTGATTTGGTCCTACCTATCATCCTTAATTCCTTTCTGGACGTGTCTCCTGTCTTCCCACTATGAACGAGAAGGGTTTCTGTCCCTGGTACCAGCTAATTGTGACCCACATTTAGCCAAGCCAAGAACTAATCCTCTTTCCACAGTGTTGTTGTTTTATTAGTGGAACACCAGATGACACAATCTTAGTAAATTTGTGTAGAACTACGTCCTGGTCACCGTGGTTATTTCAGGACTAGCCATTCACGTTTTAAGCAAAATAAATCATGAAAATTATATGAAAATATTCTAAAATAGAAACTTTCTTGCTTTGTTAGCTTGATGCTTAGGAGGATTTAAAATTAAGACATGGCAACACTTTATTTGATGCTGGAGAAAGCTAACGTGAATAGAAGCACGAGATAAAGAGAAGGGACTGTTTCTGATGACAGTGTTTGACACCCGAATTAAGACAGAACTGATAAAATTACAATTCTTAGGTTTCCATTATATATGATAATTCCCCTTTTTGTGACAAATGCACTATTATGCTTGCCACATTCTATTCAAATAATAGCACGTCCAAATAGCATAATTGTTTGTTATGACACTTATCCTTGAATGTGTTTGAACTATCAGGGGAAATTGATAAAGAATGTTTACATAAAACATTTTGTCAAACACAGGGTTGCTAAGTAAAATTTGACAAGATCATTGTCACATTTAGAATCCCACATTTTTGTTCATTTATTAAAAAATTCTTATAATCTCCACTATGTAAAGTACATGGCTCCAGGTGTGATACACATGAACCATGTGGGACCAATTTAACCTGAAGGGATATAACAGGAAGAGTTATAAGGTTGAAGAAGATAAGATTCTTACTTTCAAGAATCTTATGGATCACACACAACACACACACATGCGTGCATACACACACACACACACACACACACACACACACATCCTATAAGTAAGTTTGTACTTGTTACTTGCCTCCCTCCTTTATTCAACTATCTCACCTTTTCATCTTCTGCTACTATCCTGAACATACCCGGAAATCCAAACTCTCCGTACTGTTTGGGTATGGCTTTGGTTGGGTTATATAGGAGCAGAGACTGAAATGAAAGTCCAAATGATTTGCAGTGATGGCGAACCTATGACACGCGTGTCAGAGGTGACACGCGAACTCATTTTTTTGGTTGATTTTTCTTTGTTAAATGACATTTAAATATATAAAATAAATATCAAAAATATACATCTTTGTTTTACTATGGTTGCAAATATCAAAAAATTTCTATATGTGACACGGCACCAGAGTTAAGTTAGGGTTTTTCAAAATGCTGACATGCTGAGCTCAAAAGGTTCGCCATCACTGATTTAGAGGGACACTTTCAGAAAAAGGGGAGAGAATGAAACAGGATAGAGCAGGGAAAAAAACCCTAAGCAAGAACAAGTTCTTAACTAGGACCTAATTAGCGTAAGCCATCTGAAAACTATGGAGCACAATTTGTATCACAGATTTACTCCCCCTTGAATCAAGGCCAGGCAGTGTATATCCTATGTGTCACTCAGCCCTGTGATGTCAGGTGCCGGGGTCCAACCCCAGCGGGTCCAGGGGTCCCCTAAGGTGTGGACGGAGTCGGCGAAGAAGGAACGATACAGAGATAGCGTTCAGTTGATCATCATGGCCGGGTTCGCTTGTCAGGGTCTCCAGCCAGGTTCTGTACAGGTACTCCAGTCAGGTTCAGTGCAGGTTCTCCAGGCAGGTCCAGTCACCAGGTTCTAGTCAGGCTCTCCTGCCAATCTCCGCAGTCAGGTTCAGTCCAGGATCCCCTGCCATGCTCTCTCGCCAGGCTCCGCCTCCAGGCTCCGAGGCCAGTCCCTGTCCAGGATCCTCCAGCATGCTCTCGCCAGTGAAGTCCTTCTGTCTCTAGAGAATGCTCTGTGTAGGTTCTGTGCCTAGGCTCTGTCTCTCTTGGTCCTGTCTTCCAAGCCCTGTGTTCTAAGTTCTGTGTTCTGAATTCTGTCTCATGAGTTCTGTGTTCTGAGTTCTGAGTTCTAAGTGTTTCTGTCTTGTTACAACTGTATTTATACCAGTTGATTCAATCCTATCAATCTCTATTACAAAGGTTAGGGCGTTTCTTATCTCCATTCCAGGGAGAAAAGATTATGTAGTTTAAGCATGATTGTTCATAGTTAAAGGGATTAATTACCCGCCTGGCACTTAGTTGAGGGGTTTTATTCCCTCCCTAACTTCAGGGGAAAATCCCTACCTGGGGATTCAACCTTTCTCGGAGAGGTGACCTTGGTTAAAACACAGCGCCAAGAAGGTGAGCAAACATATTAAGAACCGTATGCCATATATGCCAGGTCCCTTGAAACAGCAAGGAAGGACCGGCTCCCGGCAAATTCCCCCTTTTTTATTTTTTAAAAGCAGGAATTAAAAAGAAAAACCTGAAATGCTCTCTTATATCCATTTTAAGAGTAGGATTGGCGCTTTCCGCTATTACCTGAGTCCTGATCTATCATCCCAGGGAGAGCTTGCCAATCCTGCACTTTCCCAGGGTAGAAAGGCTGCAGTGGGGTTAAGGATAAGGCTCCTTGGGCCTACCTTCTCCCATGCCATTACATTTACCTTTCCTTCCTCAGAAAAGCATGGACATACTTCTTGTATAAAACGTTCTGTCTGACTGGGAGTAACCTTAATTCCTCTGCTAGCAAGCACATATGTTAAAAGATCAATACAGAGTCTTTTTTCTTTAGACTCAGTATGGCACATCTTCTTAATCTAAAGATCAATACAGAGTCTTCTTTCTTTGGACTCAGTATGGCACATCTTCTCAATCTAAGTTCTGTACTATCCACCTTCTTACCCTACTTATCCTCTATAGGGGGGTCTGTAGCACCCTGGTGGAGTCCTATCCGTCCCGAGTGTGGGGGTTCTCAATGGGGGGGGGCTTACCTAGGGGAATCCTTTTCCAGGTGTTCCCAAAGGTGTGGACGGAGTCGGCGAAGACTATCCACCCTTTTCCTATGGTGGAGTCCTATCCGTCCCGAGTGCGGGCGCTTGCCTGGGGGAATGGGGGGCTTACCTAAGGGTCCCTGTTCCGGCGCCAGATGCCGGGGTCCAACCCCAGCGGGTCCAGGGGTCCCCTAAGGTGTGGACGGAGTTGGCGAAGAAGGAACGATACAGAGATAGCGTTCAGTTGATCATCATAGCCGGGTTCGCTTGTCAGGGTCTCCAGCCAGGTTCTGTACAGGTACTCCAGTCAGGTTCAGTGCAGGTTCTCCAGGCAGGTCCAGTCACCAGGTTCTAGTCAGGCTCTCCTGCCAATCTCCGCAGTCAGGTTCAGTCCAGGATCCCCTGCCATGCTCTCTCGCCAGGCTCCGCCTCCAGGCTCCGAGGCCAGTCCCTGTCCAGGATCCTCCAGCATGCTCTCGCCAGTGAAGTCCTTCTGTCTCTAGAGAATGCTCTGTGTAGGTTCTGTGCCTAGGCTCTGTCTCTCTTGGTCCTGTCTTCCAAGCCCTGTGTTCTAAGTTCTGTGTTCTGAATTCTGTCTCATGAGTTCTGTGTTCTGAGTTCTGAGTTCTAAGTGTTTCTGTCTTGTTACAACTGTATTTATACCAGTTGATTCAATCCTATCAATCTCTATTACAAAGGTTAGGGCGTTTCTTATCTCCATTCCAGGGAGAAAAGATTATGTAGTTTAAGCATGATTGTTCATAGTTAAAGGGATTAATTACCCGCCTGGCACTTAGTTGAGGGGTTTTATTCCCTCCCTAACTTCAGGGGAAAATCCCTACCTGGGGATTCAACCTTTCTCGGAGAGGTGACCTTGGTTAAAACACAGCGCCAAGAAGGTGAGCAAACATATTAAGAACCGTATGCCATATATGCCAGGTCCCTTGAAACAGCAAGGAAGGACCGGCTCCCGGCAGTCAGGGTGGGTATAGTTTCCCGGGGAAAACATTTGGCAAGGCACAGGGGCAATTCACTGGAGAAAAGGGCATCATTGTGTTGCTATTAGCCAACATGTGCAGGAACTAGGGGTGGATACCTTGGCCAAAGTGGATCTGGCAAGGAACCACCAGTGTCCCCTTTTACATGTCCATGAGGTTAATGTGCTTGTGGGCATTGACTGGATATTAAATTATTCACCATAAACAATTTGTCTATCAAAGCCTGCTGTGCCTGAGAAAGTTGCATACTGTTCATTTGTTGCTTATATAACACTTTAACTATGCCTCTATGATCACTACAGTCTAATATAGTAACTTGCTTACACGTGTGTTTACGCCAGTCTGAGAATTAATTAAAGATAGTAATTAAGTCTCATTAATCTTTATTTCCCCAGTGCCAAACATAGTGATGTAATCACATGTTATTATCAATTGCACATGTTAATTTTTAATTGTTTGAATGAGCTGACACAATGACAAGCACAAAGCTGAAATTGTGGATACATAGACCAGTGGACATAGACTGTTTTAATGCTGAGTTTATCAGAGTAAGTAGACCAGACAGATGACCTGCAAGTACTTTTAACTCTCTATGCCTTCATTTCTTAATGTAAAAAAAAAGGAGGGGGATAATAAATATTGTTACAGGCCTGCCTGGATAATTGAGATAATGTATGTAAAGGGCTTAGCACCATGATTAATAAATAGTAAGTGTTGAACATGCACTAAGTATTATTTAGTTGTATTAATAATGATTTTATAGAAAACTATGATGATTGCAAAAAATATAATGTCAAAACCTCATGCACAAATTGTTAGGTCTGATCAAATAATTGAATTGGTGCCCTTTCCCCTGGGAACAGACCTTTAGAACACTTCACAATTGACATTCCCATTTGCTTAGACCACATTCTACTTGCTAAGATCAGATTCCTCTTGTTACGACCATTATCTTTCCCCTCCAGACTTTCCCAGGATCCACTGTTAGGGTCAATTTGCATATTACCCTTTATAATATAGGATAGAGGCCCAGTGCACGGTGGGGGCCAGCCAGCCTGCCCAGACCCACTCAGAGACTTCCCTGCCAAAAAAGCCTGCCTAGAGTCTTTTAAAAGCTCTGACTCCCCACCCCTGGGTGTTGGTGCCAATTTGGGGCTCAACCCGTCTGGTCTCCAGATGACTTAATAAATTTATAATTCCTTATCACTTTTGTAGAGTGTTAAACCTAAATGTGATGCTTTCTGTATCTATGCCTTGTCTTATTAAATATTCAAATTCACAGCACATGATAGAATATTTTATAGATGTTTCTCCTTCTCCTGCAGCTACTGATATCATTTAGATATAAATATCCTTATTTTGCTGAGGCTAGTATTTATCCTGGCTGAAGTCAGTTTAACACATTAATGCCATCACGATATTGGTCCCCAAAGGAGAATTTCATGTTTTAATCTCAAATAGCTCTATCAGTTTATAAAGGATGTCTAAGAAGTGACAGAAAACATGAAAAAGAAAAGTATGTTGCATAATAAAGACCTAACTCCTGCAGCTTTCTTAATTAATTCAAGTTCTCTAATCAATTATACCACAAGATTGTGTTTACTATAACAGTGATTCACTCTGCCAGAGGTTTTGCAATGACCATCAGATTGTTCCTGAGATGGTTTTTTGATTGCTGCTATAACCTTAAAATGTGGCTTCAAGAAATAACGTTCTCTATTCTAAATTATTCCAAGAACGTTTTAAGATATTGAGTAGTACAATGCATTCTTTTTCTTCTGAAATCTTTACTAAGAAGCACCATTAGGAATTTAAACATCTAATTACAGATAAAAGGATTTTATTACACTTTGTCTTTTATACCTACTTTCATATACTTCAGTCTTTCTCTACAGCTGCTTACTAGTATTAATCAACATTTGGGAACAGATTAAAGGATTGATAGATGTGTATAATTCAGAGAATGTAAAGGACTGCCTAGTTTTCTATTTTCATTAAAAGCTATAAGTGAATTAAAAAGAGATTAAAAATGTGTTGGATTAAAACAACAGTTGTTTGGTCTAAAGTATTGTAACATGTGCGTCTCCTTAATCAGAATTAGGAATCTAGAATTACCACTGTCAGTGGAGCTTGGAAAACATGTATGTCTTTCTGTAGGGATATGTCTTACTCTCTCTTGATTACTACTGTATAGCCAGTACATAGAGGATAATTTGATTATTAGTAGTTGCTCATTGAACACCTGTTGGTTGATTGACTCACAGATTGATCTAATACCTGTTTTCATGTAAATAAAAACTAAAAAGGTCACCAACTGCTGGAGGCTAAAGTCTACAGCAGTTAGCATATTAATGCAAAAAGAATCATTGGAAAGCCAATGGACTTTGATATTCAGCAAGGCTGAAAATCAGCATAATATTGCCTTGCTGTGGGCTCAATGGCTCAAGGCATTTCCCTAACCTGATAATCCTTTTACTGTTTACCAAACTTTACCTTTGATATGCCTATATCCATTGCTAAAGGCAAATGTTTATTCAAGTAAATAAATAGCAGACCAGGCCAGAAGTTAGTGTGCCTCTTCAAGAAAGAGGTCTCCACCTGGTCTCCCATGCCTTCTAAATTCATATTTCTTGTATAGCATTTTCATTTGTGTGTCGGCCCCTCCTTCAGATCCTGAACCGTACCATGAAGGTTGCAGCAACCAACCATTCACATTTTTATTATTTTGTCTACTGTTAGTCTATTTAGATATTTAAAACCTATTACTAATACCAATTTGCATCCTGTCAGTATTTGTTTTGGCCTTGTGCAAACTTGAATTTATTTTAGCAAAAAAAATTGTTCATTCATTCACTTATTCATTCACTCTGGTGACAAGTACTTACTAAATACTTATTACTTGGCTGTCACTATTCTAAATTCTTAGGGAAAGGTTACATAATTCTAAATATTAACAATAAAAAGAGAAGACTATCAAAACATTAAATAGTAACATATGCAATTTAAAAACTAATACAAATGATTTTGGTCAACTAACTGACAATTCTTATTATATGATCACATATGCCACAGTATTAATATCATAATCCTACCTTTAAAATTCAACAAAGAGCAGAGTGGATATGGTAGAACAGCTTCTGAAAGCTTATTTCTATTCCCTTATCTCACCTACATGATTCAATTATATTAAGCACTCTAGAACAATAGGTTTTGAAAGATGTTTTAAAAGGCCCAGTTTTTATATGTGGGCATAATTAAAATACTGAAATCAACAATTTTGGTCCCTTCTATAATCCCCCTGAACCCTCCCCTACCCCTAATTCTCAGGATTCATATTTTATACCTATCCTTTCAAATTGTTTTTGAGTGGTTTTTATTTCCCTAGATCTATTCTGGGAAATATTTCCCAGGTACATTGTGAACAAGAAATACAAGGTTTATGTTATTACACACCTCATAATTAAATTGAAAAGACAAAATAAATTTTAAAATGGGGGTTCTGGCCAGAATAAGTGCTGTGGAGGAAAACACAGGGCAAGCAATGTGTTGTGGGATGGTGGAAAAGCTACTAAGTCAGCAAGGTTGGCCTTGGTGAGGAGCTAATATTTGAGCAAAGGGCTAAATGATGTGAGTGGGAGCATTACTTGCTGGGAACATAATGTGCATAGGCCCTAAGGTGGAAATGAACTTAGAATAAAATAGGTGCAGGAAAAATGCCCAACGTGCGAAAGAAGAGAGCTTTAGGGAGAGCAGGAGGTAAACACCATGAAATCATTTTGGCTATGACTGGACCTCCATTGTTCACTACTTGTAAACTAAGCCAACACCAAACATATTATATTTTCCTCCTGTTTTAAAAGCATCCCTAGCATTTGTTTCCTTAAACATCATGCCTTTTATTAAATAACTCCATAACTCTTTCATATAAATTAGGGGCTTCCTTTTCACTGGTCCAATTATCCCTATGGCCAGTCAAAGGAATGAGAAATCTAAAGTTATTCTGGATCAAGAAACCTCTCTTTCTTAGAGATTTAACATTTAATAATACATAAATCAATATTTCTCTGGACAGATCATCACAACCAATATGAAGTTATGTGCACCCAACTCACTTGAAAATAAAGTGTCTTGCCCAACTGATTCTTACAGTAAGATAATGTGGTTTTCACTTTTATTTTAGAAGAGAGGAAAATTATTAAATGTTATTTAGTGACATTCTCTAAGTTTATAGTGTCCTTTTTCACCCTCCAAGTTAGATGTTTACAATGGAACTTTACACAATATTCTGTAGAATACAGAAGATCATTTCCATACCTTTGACCACTTTACTATTAGATTATTATTAGTTAACTAGTGGCTCAGTGCACGAAATTCATACATGGGGGGGAGGAGGGTGTCTCTCAGCCTGGCCTGCACCCTCTCCAATCTTGGACCCCTCAGGGGATGTTCAACTGCTGGTTTAGGCTTGACCCCTGTGGAATTGGGCCTAAACTGGCAGTCGGACATCCCTCTCACAATCCAGGACCACTGGCTTCTAATGACTAACCTGATTGCCTGCCTGATTGCCCCTAACCACTCTGCCTGCCAGCCTGATCGCACCCAACTACCCCCACCTTCTGGTCTGATCCCCCCTAACTGCCCCCCCCACCTGATGGCTTGACCACCCCCAATTACCTCCCCTGTTGACCTGCTTGCCCCAACTGCCCCCTTGTTGGCCTGATCACCCCTAATCGCGTCCTGCCTCGACCCTGCCATCTTGGCTTTGTCTGGAAGGTCTCCCAGTCTAATTAGCGTATTACCCTTTTATTAGTCTAGATACTTGAAAACACAGTCTTTTCCCTGAATACTCACAAATCAGAAAATCTTTGATGATCTGATCATTCAGCCTTTGCTTTTGGATAAGCAACTCATGGCCTTGATGCTGATACTATAAGAGAAAAATACAAAAAGAAAAACAATTCTCCCATTTGGAAATAAGAGACTCCCCCTCAACCCATTCTATCACAACCCTCCTTTTCTTATTTACTTTACAACACTTGCAATTACACGTTTTTTCTCTCTGTGAAATGTATGTAATTTTTTTTTTAAAAAAAGCTAAATGAGCCTCACCTCAGTTTTAAGACACAGGAATGTCTTTGTGAAAGACCTGTGTTTGTGTGTGTGTGTGTTTCTTTTCTCAGCCGGTAAGAAGTTAACCTCTACTTCTCTTTATTCATAATAGTGCTGGGTGACTGAGTTCTCTTGAGATTTATAATCAAATGTGTGACAGGAGATATTATTGAAGAGGAAAGTGAATTTTATTTCTGTGTTTGTGTGTGCACATGCATATGTATGTAGTATTTATTTTGTTGTGAGTAAAAAATTCAAAGTTGCAATTCACCCAAGCTCATTATAATTACTTAAAAATCTTCCTTGCATGCTAAAGAAACAATTTAAATTTCCATTCTTATTTCTAACATGTCATGAAGTAAAGAAAAATTTAGATTGCTCTAAATGACTGACTTTCTTTTACAATATGAAGATATTTGTATGTCTATTCAATTGTCTTATTTTGCATAAATATGATATAATTAAAATATATTGCTTGTAATTTACAACATGGTTAATAATAGCTTAAAGGCCATGCTTGCATTCTACACAGTGCTTTAAAATAAAATGTCATTCCAAATGGATAAATGTTCAGTATTAATAATTGCCTTTGGAAGTGCTTTTATTCAAAACTACTTGTATGATTACTTTAGAAATAGACAATGTTAGTAAGTGGCATTTTAACAGATAAATTACTTTCTGTAATAGCATACAATTTACTTAGTGGAATATAAAAGATTTGCAAAAGAAAGTCTCTAGCAATAAATGCAACTTTTGTATGTAAATTTGCAGAGTACCGAAAAAAAACCAAAACCACTTTGCTCTGTTTTTCTTTTAAAATATTTGACCTCATTTATTTTGTATCTGAATATATTTAAAATGTGAAATCATTAATAGCAAACAGATGCACATCTAAAACTCTTAAATTATGTAAATAACCTAGATGATGACCCCATTTTAATGAAGTATAAATTTGTCATTTGCCAATTCATCTATCCATAATGAAAATGATACTATAATACAGTACCAAAAGCTGTTATTTATTAAATATATTGTTTTTGTTTTATTCTGGGATATATCAAAAATCTGCAGTGCAATTGATTTTGTAGGTATCATGATACTCATTAAAGCACAAATTTATACTCTGCCATAAAAAAAGAAGAAAAATATACCCTTTGTGATAGCATGGATGGACCTGGAGAACATTATTCTAAGTGAAATAGGCCAGTCAGAGAAAGACAAAACCATATAATTTCACTTATATGTAGAATTTAATAAACAAAATGAACTACCAAGCAAAATTGAGACAGACTCATAGATAGAGAACAGGTTGACCCCACAGCTCGGGGGGAGGGTGGGAGGGGAGGGCGGGAGTAGAGACATTGAGCAAAAAAAAAGAGAGAGGACTCATGGACATAGACAGCAGTCTATGATTGGGCGTGGAGGTGGAAGAGGGCATAGAGTGGATAAATGGTGATGGGAAAAGCAAAATAAAAACACAAATGTATTTGCTTTAGGCAAGCAGTAATCACAGTTGTGATGAAGAATGACAAACCTTTTGCCGTGGATGGCCAGGCACAATCTTTTCACCACGTCCTGTACTTACCCTGCTTGTGAAAGGCAGCAGGAGTTCCAGCCACGGCAGTAGCATCTTACCTCTCTATTGCAAGTTAAGGGGGATTAAATCAGAAAAACAGGAACCATATTAATTATTAAACAATTCTTTATTGTATTGGTAATTGGTTAGGCATGTCAGAGGATTGAAAGGAAGGAAAGGCGCACTGGAGTAGTCCCAGATAACCCTAGGGCTGGAGAAGCCAAGGAGGCAGGTTGGCGTCTCCAGACCCAGAAGTGGGGGAGGAGAGGCCTGTGACCCTGGGTCTGGCACCCAGACTGTTGATGAGAGGACACTAGCTGGTACCTCTGAAGGGAAGTGATGAGGATGGTTCTGGAAGGGCAGCAGGAAGCTGGAGCTTGGAATCAAATGCTACTTCTAAGGTGGAAGGTTATTGCTATGGCAACACTGACAGAAACACAAAACAAAAAAAGGAGGTGACCTCCCTTTCACCTCCTCCTCTCTTCCAGTCACTGTCTATTGCTGCTACTTCAAATCCTGACAGAAAGTCCTCAATCAATCAATCATTCAATCAATCAATAGGATCTGTCTGGAGAGTTCCTGCTCAGCATCACAAAGGAGCATTTAAAAGAGTGGATTTGGAGGTAAAAGGAAATAGCTTAATTTTCTGCACATGTGCTCCTATGAGAACGTATCACCAGGGGGAGTTCCATGCTACAGTCTCAGTATTACAGCTTTGTAGAGTGGAAATGTTTTTATATTGGGCTTCTCTAGGCCTACCCACTGCTTTGGGCTATGGAGGGCATTTGGCTAAATTGAAATACCCAGACCTAGATGATGGAGAAGCTGTGTGGGACCAAAGTAACTCTAAAGTGATGGGTAGATCTGCCGACACGGTGTTAACACCACCAGGAGCAGGCATGCACAGGCGACTGCCAGCAAACACACAGGGACTGAATCCACACGTCAACCTGAAATCCTGGAAGCTGCAACCCTCTGGGCACTTTAGGATCTTGTAAGACCCAAAGCAGCGGAACTAGGTGAGCCACTTTGGGTCTGGCCTTCTTACTCACAAAAACTATGAGATGATGAATGAATGCTCTATAAAGCCACTAAGCTGGTAGTGATTTCTTAGGGCAGGAATATAACCTAGTTCAGCGGGCCATCCAGGGTGGTATGTTTGCTTAAATCTTCATCTGCTGCATTCTTCTCGTCACTTTTGAAAAGTTCTAAATTCTAAGAAAAGAAAGAGAAACCTCTACTTTAGGCCTCAGTGCAGTGGACACCCTGGAATGGCAACCTGGGCTATCCCTTCAGAAAGAAAAGCTGAATGGACCCCACTGTGCCTTTGTTCTGGGTGTAGAATATTTTCATACACTAGGGGCCCGGTGCACGAAATTCGTGCACTGGGTGTGTGTGTGGGGGGGTGGGGGGAGTGTCTCTCAGCCCAGCCTGCCCCCTCTCACATACTGGGAGCCCTCAGGCGTTGACCCCAATCACCCTCCAATAGCAGGATCGGCCCCTTGCCCAGGCCTGGGCAGGGGACCCTCATTTCGCCCCATCACTGGTTCTGCCCCCAGCCCCCTCCAATTGCTGGCTCTGCCCCTTGCCCAGGCCTGGTGCCTCAGCCAGAGGCGTAGACCCCCATCACCCTCTGATCACCTGATCGGCCCCTTGCCCAGGCCTGACGCCTCTGCCAGAGGTGTCAGGCTTGGACAGGGGACCCCCATCTCCCCCCGATCACTGGCTCTGGCCCCCGCCTAGGCCTGAGGCCTCTGGCCCAGGAATCATGCCTGGGCAGGGGACCCCCAGCTCCCTCTGATCGCTTGCTCCACCCCCCGCCCAAGCCTGACGCCTCTGACCCAGGCTTCAGGCCTGGGCAAGGGGACCATCATATCATATCCCCCCAATCCCCGGCTGCGCCCTCCGCCCAGGCCTGATGCCTCGGCCAGAGGAGTTGACCCTCATCACCCTCCGATCACCAATCACTGGATCGGCCCCTTGACCAGGCCTGAGGCCTCCGGCAGAGGTGTCATGCCTGGGCAGGGGACCCCCAGCTCCCCGTGGTTGCAGGCTCCGCCCCTGCCCAGGCCTAACGCCTCTGGCTGAGGCTCGGGCAGCGGGGACCCGCAGCTGCAGCGGCCCCGCAATCCTGGGCTCCGCTTTAGGCCCAGGCAAGGGACCCCTAGCTCCTGGGACTGCCAGCTTCGACCGTGTCCAGCTCCCATCGCTGGCTCCACCCCTACTTCCTGCTATCAGTGGCCAGGGCGGCAAAGGCGCCTGATTCTCCGATCATGGCTGGGGGGCAGGGCAAAGGCGGCCCCAGGGCTGCCTTTGCCCTGCCCCCCAGCTCTTAGCTCCCCCCTGGGTTTCTGATCACTGTCAGTGGCAGGGGGCTTCTTCCTGCTTTCCCTTTCGCCTCCCTGCATTGTGCCTACATATGCAAATTAACCGCCATCTTGTTGGCAGTTAACTGCCAATCTTAGTTGGCAGTTAATTTGCATATAGCCCTGATTAGCCAATGAAAAGGGTATCGTCGTACGCCAATTACCATTTTTCTCATTTATTAGTGTTGATGGCAATGAATCCATTTAACTTGAAGATTAGAGATAAAGTCTGCTTCCCTGTTGCCCCAAGCCAGATTTTTTACTATGTTCTCCATCTTATGTACACCAGAAACATACAAAACAAACAAAGAAACAAACAAACAAAAAATAGGGGATGGGTTTACAAGGCAATTCTGGGCTGTTTCTATGGAAGCTCAGATATCTGAGCACCTAGGGCGTGGTAGTACCTTGATAAACAAATTCTAATGTCAGCATTTTGAAATGGCATTATTTTTGGCCAAGAGATGGTGACTCCAATTATTTGGTGGGTTCTGGATTCTTTGAATGGATTGTGATTGATGGCCATTTGATAAGTGCTATCTTTGATATGAACATTTTGGGTTATATAGGCCTAGTGCAAACATGCAGACTGCTAGTTGGACACAATCTGATAACTCCTGCTGACAGATTCCATAATTATATTTGTAGTGCATTGCCAGGTACCCGCTATACTTACATAAAGAGGGGAAAAAGTATTCAAAAAATATGGTCTTCTCAGAAAATATATAATAAAGGCAGGGACCCTGTGTGAAACTATTCCATTGACAGTGGACATCACTTATACTTGAACCCCTTCTGTGGAATATCAAACTTGAAACAGGAAAAGAACTACTGCACAGCCAAGGGCTGATGTCATCTCCGGGACTGAACAAACTGCTGCCATTATGGTACCTGGTATGAAGTCTTAGAATTGCCAACATTTTTTGTGTGTGTTTTTCCAGAAAAAGATCAGGATCAATTGGCTTCCATGCAGTAAGGCCTGCAATATTTCTGAGCACTCTTTTCACAAATCTATTTGAATTATTCTGCAATATTTCATCAGTGGGTCAGACATGCTTTAACACACTACGAGCTGCTGGAAGGTATTGAAATGTCCCTTTGCATTGAGGACATTATGATTGTGACTCCCACTGAGGGAATTGCTCACAGCGAAGTGATTAAAGATGGCTGGGCCTTGAATCAGGAGGAAATTCAGAGCCCTGATGCTTTAATGTCCTCTATTGTGAAGTGAAAATGGCACATCCTACTAGCGGCCAACCCAGTTCCCTAAGGCCTTGGTCAATTTCAAGAAGAAGTGGCAATACCCTCATAAGTCACAGAACAAGTATCTAAACTACTGGTACCAAAGAACCTTGCCTATGAAACTTGTCACCTGGTAAGAAAGCATAATTCACTGAGAAAACCCACTTTCAATATGGACTATCTAGTACAATGCTGTATCAAGTTACCATAATGTCACTAAGTGTCTGAGTACACATAGCACTGGATAGTCTTCATGTTGGGCTGAAATCCAGATCTGACTCTTGGATGTGCCATCTTGAAGTTTTCCATCTTGAGACAAACTGAACATAGACTCATGGATCATCACTAATCATGGTTTTAGCTCTATGATGAGGCCACTGGACCACCTAGAGAGTAATGACTAAATATATAGTGATATGTTATACATATAACTTATTTTCAAGCTCTAGCTGATGCTCTCTCTAAGTATCTCTTTATCTCTCCTGTACTCTCAAACAGAGAGCATTCTCATTTAAAGAAAAGTATCTGTAGTGAATCTGTTCAGGTACTCATCGTTTCTACCATTGGTTGGTGGACTTATGCTTAAAAGCGTTACACTAATGATATTATGACAAAGACCTACAAAATCTGTCCTGTTTGTCAACTATGCCAGTATCTATGAAGAGTATTTTGATAGGATTTGTTTTCAGCTATATGTAAGTTATACACAATTATTCCAACTCTACCCTAGTGTAAGGGGTATGGAATTTGAATGCTTTTATTTGGTTATTTATTTTTTATTTATTTTTTTAGCAGCAATATGGTTTATTTATTAATCTGTGCCTTATTGTAGGCACTGGAGCTTGCCCATTGTGCTCTTGATGTATAAAATCTGTACATTCTGCCAGTTCTTTTTGAGCAATGACACCAGGAAATTGAAAGCTATGTGGATGTTGTATACAAGCTCATTATCTGTCATCTTCAAGTGGCCAGCAACCACTGCCAGATAGGGCACAGTCTTCATCTGGAACTTGCTTGTGGATTTCACTTCATAGACTTTGGCCACCACGCTTGCCCTGTGGATCAGCAAGGAAGGGAATTTGCCAGCTTTATTCAGGCCTGCGTCCAGGATGCCTGGGATCTGCTTGATCAGAGACTCTAAAGCCAAAAAGGCATCCTATTTCTTGGCCAGCTTCTTGACCAGTTTCTTATTCTTGTTAAGTTCCTTCGGTCCCTGATGTCCAAGTGGAGGATATCCACGGCCTTGGCCTCAGCTCACAGTGTTGCTAGAATGCCCAGAACACATATGGAGAACTTGGGGCAGAGAGTAGATTTGTAGATTTAAGCCAGATGGTGCTCAAAACGTGTTTGTCCTTTTGAGCGTCACAGTCCTTCAAGCTGATCTGTAGCTCCAAAAACTTGCCCTAGTTACCATGCAGGACTTCCCGCAGTGCCTCGTAGAGCGTGTCATCATGTTTCCTCACACCACAAAAAACAGAAAGTCCTGGAAGGTTTTTAAAAGATAAAAAGCACCCCCCTCTTTTTTATGCTTCATTTTAATTCCAAATGTATACTTTACCTCCCAACAGATTCATTCTTTTCCGTAAGAGATGGAAACTTACAAACTTGACTACCCTCCCCACCACCCAACTTGTGTGCCCACAAAAGGAAGTATCAGCACTGAGTGGATATAGACATCATCTTGAGTCAAACTGTGGTTGATATACTGTGCCTCTAGGACTTGTTTTCTTCTATAGATGGCAGGCCCTTCCCTGCCTCCCCTTTGGATCTGAAGGACTTTATCCTCTTCAAGCATGTCAAACGTGCGGCCCGCAGGCCACATGCCTCGTTTATTTGGCCTGTGTTAGCCTTGAGTTTGACTAGATAAATGGTATCTTTGTTACGGACCAAAACCCCTGCAGAATTAATGACATTTCCTTTTACTCTCTGTTGCCAGTACTGTGGCCTTCCTGGAACTGTGAGGGACATGTGTTTTCATCTCTAACACTTCATCTCTACTTTGGTTGGTAATTATAAAGTCTAATGTGTGATTCTCAATTTATGGGACACTCTATATGGGAATTTTGCTGATAAGACAGCTTGGGTCTTTACTGAAAATTAGGCAAGCATTCATTCTTTATCTAGGCAGTATTAGCCCTAGATTCTTGTGGTTCTCCTGGAAGGAGTATCTGAACTGTCTAAATATTTATACTACTTTTGAGTCAATACCTTAGCCTAAATTGAGTTTCCCATGCAATCTCTGAAGGAGCAAGTCAGATGACTCCAGCTTCCCCGATCATGGTCTTGGTGTGGGAGGTTTTGTAACTGCTTGATGATCTCTCAAATTCTGTATTTTCTCTTTTGGCTCTGCAAGCAGATGTTAAAAGTCCCATTCAAGTGTAAGTTACTGTTGGCTCACATTTAAAGAAAAGTTTCTGGACAAGATTAGCATATATATTCATCTTATATATTTTCTTGTACTTTCAAAATATGTAATCTTTTTTTAAAATTTTACAGACTAGGAATGGATCTTTTAAAAAGTTTTATTAAATTTATTGGGATAACATAGACTAATCAAATTATATAGGTTTCAAGTTTACAATTCTATGATACATCATCTGTATATGGCATGATGTGTTTACAACTCAAAGTAAAAGCTCATTCCTTCAAGCATATATTTAATATCCTTTATCCTTTACGATCTCCCTCTCACGCTGCTTTTCCTCCAGTAACCACCATACTGCTGCCTATGTCTAGGAGTTTTTGTTTGTTCATTTGTTGCTTTCAGTTTTATATTCCTCATATGAGTGAAATCATATGGTTTTAACTTTTTCCATTGGACTTATTTTGCTTAGCATGCTATTCTAAAGATCCATCCAGATTGTCAAAAATGGCAGTATTTTATCTTTTCTTATGGCTGAGTAGTATTCCATTGTATATATGTGTCACATCTTCATCCAATTATCTATTGAAGGACAATTCCATTGTTTCCTTGTCTTAGCCAGTATGAATAATGCTGCAATAAACATGGGTTGAATATATATTGATGAATAAATATTTTCAAAGTTTGGGGGTAGATACCCAGAAGAGGGATTGCTGGGTCATATAGTAACTATATTCTTAAAATTTTGAGGAACCTCCATATTGTTTTCCATAGTGTCTGTATCAGTTTACATTCCCACCAGCAGTGAATGAGAGTTCCTTTTTCTCCATAACCTCTCCAATACTTATTATTATTTTTCTTATTGATAATCATTTTAATAGGTTAAATGGTGGTATGTTATTGTGGTTTTGATTTGCATTTTCCTAATAGCCAGTGAAGTTGAGTATCTTTTCATATATCTGTTGGCCATTTGTATGTCTTCTTGGGAGAAGTGTCTGTTCAGGTCCTCTTTCCATATTTTAATTGGATTGTATGTTTGTTTGGTGTTGAGTTGCATGAGTTCTTTATATATTTTTGACATTAACCCTTCTGCAGAGCTGTCATTTAAAAATATCTTCTCCCATTTGGCTGGCTGACTTTTTTGTTTTTGTTAATCCTTACCCAAAGATATATATTTTTCCATTGATTTTTTTTTTTGAGAGACTGCAAGGGAGAAGGGGGGAGAGAGAGAGGAGAGAGGGAGAGAAAGAAAATCCATGTGAGAGGAGCACATCGATCTATTGCCTCCCCCATGTGCCCTACTGAGGCTGGGGATTGAACCTGCAACCCAGATATGTACCCTTGACCAGGAATCAAAACTGGGATGCTCTGGTGTGCAGGCCAAAACTCTAACCACTGAGCAACACTGGCCAGAGTTGACTTTTTGTTTTGTTGACAGTTTATTTTGCTGTGCAGACTCTTTTTAACTTAATATAGTCCCATTTATTCTTTTTAAAATTGCAAAATAAATAAATAAATAAAATACCTAGAAATAAACTTAACAAAGGATGTGAAGGACCTACACACCAGAAACTATAAGGCATTATTAAAAGAACTTGAAGAAGCCCAGCCAGCATGGCTCAGTGGTTGAGTGTCAACCTATACCATTCGATTCCCGGTCAGGGTACATGCCCCGGTTGCAGACACTATCCCCATCTTTTATCATTAATGCTTCTATCTCTCTCCCCCTCTTCCTTCTTCTCTGAAATCAATAAAAATCTATTTTTAAAAAGAAATTGAAGAAGACACAAAGAAAGGAAAAAATAATTTGTGTTCATAGATTGGAAAAATAACTTAGATAAAATAGCCATATTAAACAAAGCAATATAGAAATTAATGCAATTCCCATCAAAATCCTGGTGGTGTGTGTTTTTTTTAAAGAAATTAAACAAATAAATAAATAAATAAATATAAAACAAATAATATTCAGATTTGTATGGGACCACAGAAGATCCCAAATAGCCAAAGCAATCCTGAGAAAAATGAACAAAGCTGGAGGTAGCACAATCTCTGACTTCAAATTATACTCATCTTTTTCTAATACCCAGTTTGTACTCACTTCATTTTTAATAAAAATGTTAGAGTTGATCACAGAGTGGAGAAAGAAGAGACGTCCTTGGGATGAATGACTATGCCTTTCCCTTTTCCTATTCTCTGCAGCCTTGGTACAGGTGTTCACCTGCATTGGGCTGGCTTTTAGATTAGCAACCAAATTTCTGGCTGATATCAGTAAGGTTTATGTGGCATCTCTCCAGCTGAGTTATGGATTTATTTACTAAGTCTGACTTGTCATACTTTTCCTGCAAAGAAAACAAACGTTTTCTTAATCTATTTTGGGGTAGTTGACACATTTAAGAAGCTCTGTCAGAACAGGGTAGCCTGTACTAGAATGCTCTTCTCAACAAGTAGACTGACCCAAGTGCAACTCTCAATGGGAAACTATTCAGCTCAAAGGATTCCATGTGCTCTGCTTCAGCCCTACTTCTCTAATGTCACAACTGCCTTTAAACACTTTGTCATAAGTAGCTCGGTCAGCATGTACCTTGGATAACAACTATACAGAATCCCTGTGCTTGTGAAGAAAGTCATGGCAGTATATTCTCACTTTCCATTTAGATTATGAACACTTTGAATAAAAAAAATGGAATTCCATATCTCATATAACTTAGACCTGATTTCAAATTCACTCAGACTGATGGCAACATCCACTTCCTTGAGGGAGCATTCCCAAAGTCGCCATTATCATACTGGCTGGCTGCTGGGGCGAGGAGGGGTACCCTCTCTGCTCCTGGATGCCTCTTTCTAGTCCTTGCAAGTGGCCCTTTATCATTGGAATCTCTCCAACTTTGACTTCTGCCCCAAATTGGAGAAAATTCTCTGTGGTTTACAAAAGTCTTGCTGAATATGGCACCAGATGTGCAGGATCCAGAGGCCAAGGGTTGTAAACTGTGCTTCTCTAAAGAGTACATGAGACTCGGGGCAACAGCAGATCCCTCCATGCTATTAATGAGGCCTCCCACAGAGGTCACTGTCAGGACTACAACAAAAATGGACACTAAAAACAACTTACAATCTAAAATGTACTAAGAAAAACTTTTCTATATCTGCATTACTTCTTTATTAAACATCCTAAACTTGGATACTAGTTTTAAAATGGAAGCAACTGTTTTTAAATTTAAAATAACCCATATTTTTAAAAACATTTAGATAATAGAGAAGTAATATGAATATGACATAGCCATCCTTAATATTTTGATGTGCATTCATATGTTTATGTACACATGTACACATAAATGCATATGTACATTTACATACACATATGTATCTGTGCACATATATACATGTATTATATAAATAGTATATATTGATATTATATATATTTAAGTAAGTGTATCCAGGTACACATAACACATATTTGTATTTCAAATTTATCATGATAATAAACATTTTTAAAATGTTAACATTTACTGTGATAATATTCTTTAGTGATACATCCTGAGATAAACTGCCATTTTCAGATAAATCCTTCTGCCTGTCTGTAACTGTTTTGTAGAAATGCAAATTTTGGGGTAATGAATATGAATGTTTTGAAGCTGTAAATGAATTTATAAAATTGATTTAATGATCACACTTTAGGAGCTAAGGAAAAAAAGATATAATTTTAGTTTGTTTATTAATTGTGAAACCTATCACAAGGAAAGTGCAAATATTTCTAAAAAGAACCAGAGTGTTATAAACACAAGAATGTTGAAGTTTTAGTTTGGTTAAATATTATCCAATCATACTTCTCAATAATAATTACAGTTAGTTCTAATTACCATATCCTCTGAATAAAGAACCCAATAGAAATAGTTCTCCATTTTTAAAAGTAATTTGTTTTATTTGAAGAAAAAATGCTTATGAAATAGAATTTCTGAATTACCAAAATGTAGCTCCCAAAATTATAAAAGAAATATTTTGAAAATCTTATCACTACAAAATTATCAGCAGAACAATTAGCTGAATTTAATTTCAGATTCTCTCTGTCACTCTGCTTTTCTCTCTCTCTTCCCTTATCAACTTAGCTTCAGTAGTTGCATTTCCATCTCTGTCTCTCAAGCTCCTCCTTCCCTTTTAAAAGGACCCTGAGACTCTATGAGGCTCACCCATGTAGTTCAGAATAATCTTCCCATCTCAACATACTTAACTTATTTATTAATCACATCTGCAATGTCCCTTTGGCCATGTAAGGTAAATATGGGAATTATTGTAGACATATTTAGGGACCATTGTTTTTTCTATATAAATAAAAAATAATTAGTAAAGATAGTCAGTTGGCATTTTTTTACATAGTGACTAGTAATACAGTCCTTGGAATCAGATTTTTAGGTTCAAATCTTATTGTTGACATTTAGTAGTTGTATTACTTTCTGTTATACTTTAGTGAAATTTATTTAAATAACTATAAAATCATTATAGTTTAGCTCATAATAAACTATTATTATTATCATTATTATTATTATTGTCAGGAACTAAAATTTTTCTGTTTTTATAGCTTGGATTTAAGAATATTTAATTTTTAAAAAGAGTGTTTATTTTAATCCACCACTAATTATTTGGAGTTTATATATTAAATGAAACTTAATTAGCATTGGTGCTCGAAAGAATCTTCACAGGATTCATTAGAGAATAAACAAAGGCAAAACCATGGTTTCTTTTTTGTTTTGTCCTAATATTGAGTCAGGTTGTTTTCCTGAGCAGAATGCAAGGGTGATTTCTTTCCTGGGTTTTTGTTCAGATGGATTTGAAGAATAAAGCCATGGAAAAAGGGTGGTATATGAAAAGGTTGGATATTTATTGGAAGCAAATATAGACTCCGATGTAGGGAGTGAGTCCCAAGGGGGACTCCCTTCTGATTGGTCACTCTTTTGCAGAATATCAGCTTCAAAACCCAAACCCCATGTGGTGCTCCCTTCTTCCTCTCCCCTTTTAGTGGTAGAATTCTCTATCTCCTGTGAAAATCTGTTTTCCTCTTTCTCCCATTTGTCCATATTTCTCTATCCGCTGTGAAAGTTTGTTTCCTTTTTCTCCCCATACCCTGTGGCTTGTCCCTATCTTATATAAATAAATGTCTTCCGCTCCCCTTATCTTGTGGCACCCCCTTTTTTTTCTCTGTGAATGTATGCCTTCTGGCAGCTCCAAGCCCTCACCCATGCCTTCCTTCCCCATGGACCCTCTTTATTCCTAAACTCCCTAAATCTGCTTATCTCATTTCTAAAACTTTCAATATCGTGCAAAATTGTACATTACATATAGGTGATCGTATATTTTATTCATTCCAGACCAAGTTTGAAAATGAAAGTGAGGATTATTAAAATTATTCCAAGAAAAATAAGATGTAAATCTGGATATTTACTCAATGTAATTAAATAAAAATACATTAATTCTATATAATAAAAGGCTAATATGAAAATTGCCTGAACAGCAGAACAACTGGTTGCTATGATGAACACTGACCACCAGGGGGCAGATGCTCAACACAGGAGCTTCCACTTGATGGTCAGTGCACTCCCATGAGGGGAGTGATGCTTAGCCAGAAGTGGGGTTCACAGCTGGTGAGGGCAGCGGCAGTGGCGGGAGTCTCTCCCACCTCCAGGGCAGCACTAAAGATGTCCTCTGCGGGGAGTAGGCCTAAGCCGTCAG
The DNA here is from genome assembly GCF_963259705.1 of Myotis daubentonii. Taxonomy (NCBI): domain Eukaryota; kingdom Metazoa; phylum Chordata; class Mammalia; order Chiroptera; family Vespertilionidae; genus Myotis; species Myotis daubentonii. The sequence continues at coordinate 171,675,329 of NC_081841.1, forward strand.
TTGGACATCCCCCGAGGGTTCTCAGACTGTGAGAGGGTACAGGCCTAGCTAGGGATTCCACCCCCAGTGCACGAATTTCATACACCAGGCTTCTAGTCCTATCCAATAAAGAGGGAATACGCAAATTGACTCTCACACCATCACAAAGATGGCAGCACTCATAGCCACAAGATGGAGGTGCCCAGTCCCCTCAGCCCCACTGGAGTCCCCCAGTCCTTTCAGCCCTGCCACTGAGATCAGACAGCAGGGCGTGGGGGCTATGTTGCTGTGGCAGCGGCAAAGACCCCACGCACCACAGACAGAGAGTAGACAGCGGGGCATGGCAGTTTCATTTGCATGATGGTGGCAGTGAAGCCCCCAGACCCAGCAGACAGAGAGCGGGCAGCAGGGTGTGGCAGCTTCATCCGCACAGCAGCAGTGAAGCCCCCAGTCCCCACAGAGAGCAGAGAACCATGGGGAGTGGGCCTAAGCCATCAGTAGGACATCCCCTGACGGCACCTGGATTGGAGAGGGTGCAGATCAGGCTGAGGGACCCCACCCTTTTGTGCACGAAATTCATGCACCGGGCCTCTAGTATTATATAATATCACTCAGACTATCACTATTTGATATTCAGTGCACATTGATACATCTTCCAAAAACTTTGTCTATAGTTTTCTCTTGCAATGGCTGTACTAGTATGTTTGAGAAATTTTATGTTTGCCATGATTTTTTATATACAATGTAACCTTAATTCCAAATTCTGTGCTTTCCACCACACTCCTTTTTCAAGATATTTCTGTGGAGCTCTTACCATTTTTTTTTATCTGTGTGCCATTATATTCAAATCCTGAAATTTATTTTTATTAAGTGAATGCATAGTAGTGTTTCCATATCCCCATGATATATGTTAAATAAAACATGAAGTTCTTGATCTTTTCCACAATGTGAAAAATGCTATTTCAATGTGACATTATGTTGTAATAATGGGAATATTTTGAATATCAGATGGTTATCGCTTTTATAAGCACATTACAAAAGCAGAATCAAAGATGTAAAAAAAAGTCCTAGTTTTAGGGCATAATGCATAAATTTTTTCTGTGATTTTTGTGGCAACTCTAATTAATGCACATGTGGACTTGGACCAACTTTGCATCAAGATATAAAAAATGTCTTAGTCTAAACAGAGTGCAAGTAATTTAATGAATGAAACATATTTTGAATAATTTAGCACACAGGGAAAATTGATGTTATTGAGTGGGTCCCATCCAAAATGCAACCTGATCAATTATCCTTCTCTTCTCCAAATTTGTGTATCCTATCTAATAATAGACAAACATGGTAATTGACTGTACCTTCACTATGCCTCTCATTGACTAATTAGCACGATATGCAAATTAACCGCCAACAAAGATGGGGGTTAATTTGCATACGTAGGCTCCAAGCGACGGAGGGAAGACTGAAGGTGAACTGGAGCAGCAAAGACTGAAGACTGAAGGCGGCTCTGGCCGGAGCGAAGGCCTGGTTCCCGGGTGCCAGAGGAAAATCTGTGCCAGCAGCCAGGAGAAAGGAAGGCCTATTGCACAAATCTCTTCGTGCAACAGGCCTCTAGTTTTGTATAAAAATCTAATCAAATTTGAGTGCACATAGAGAATACAGATTTTGTAAATTATAATTTGAAAATTTTAACAGTAAAAGTTTGTGTCCACCTAAATCTTTTTCTTTGGAAATGTATTTAGCTGTTACATATGAGGCTAGACCAGCTGTGGGCAAACTACGGTCTGTGGGCCGGATCCGGCCCGTTTGAAATGAATAAAACTATTGAAAAAAAAGACCGTACCCTTTTATGTAATGATGTTTACTTTGAATTTATATTAGTTCACACAAACACTCCATCCATGCTTTTGTTCCTGCCCTCCGGTCCAGTTTAAGAACCATTGTGGCCCTCGAGTCAAAAAGTTTGCCCACCCTTGGGCTAGACTTTTCAACAAACTTAACAATCTTAAAAAAACTTTAAAAAATATCATAGTGACCATGTTTCACTGAAACATGATTGCTTATGTCTCTGAGAGGTACACTCTGAGCTTCATCCTTAGAGCCAGAGCTAAGCTTTAGAACTTTTGTGTCCAATAAGCAAGCACAATGCTTGACTTAGAAAGGTTTATGCATAATAAATAAATGAATGTTAGCTCTCTAAATTATTCTCCTTAAAAAACCTTAGGCTATGCTGTTTGGTGGAGAGTTGTATAAGCTGAGGATTTTTTATTTGTGCCCACAGCTCCAGCAAAAACAGATTTCTGAATTGAATCCAAATGCTCTCTTGGAAAGGTGTAAGAATGTAATCTGCTTAGGTGTTGAGATTCAAGTGCACATCTGAGAAGGCATTTTGAAAATTTACATATAAAATCCTCAAATATATCTGCCATTACATTATCATTCTCCATATAGTATTCACTTGAAGGAACACATTTATTTTCATATTTTCTCTTACAAATGCAATTATAGGTCAAGATTTTGTGTTTTTTATGAAGATTATCTAAAAGACAAAGGCATTTTATTGAACTGAAAATCAATAAAATAGAGTTAAAGACTAGGTAACAGACTTAATTATCATTAAATTCCATTGTAAACCCTGTATAACATATTAGAGCACCTATTCTTTTAAAGCCTTAATTCTATTTTTAAGAGAGGCTACTAAACACATTCTTTGGCTTATAATTTTCCTTCATTATTTATCCCTATGCTTTATTTCTAACAATCTTTTTTTTCTTTTGTTAGTTACCTTTTATCTGTAATGTTACCTGACAGGCATCTTTGATTTCTCTTTCTCTTAGAGCAACATCTGCCAGTTAATTAATATTATGTAAGTACTAGAGGCCCGGTACACAAAATTCATGCATGGTGGGGGTCCCCTCAGCCAAACCTGCACCCTCTCCAATATGGGACCCCCGGGGGATGTCCGACTGCCAGTTTAGGCCCGATCCCGGGGATCTGGGACTGCTGGCTCCTAACTGCTCACCTGCCTACCTGTCTGATCACCCATAACTGCCTCCCTGCTGGCCTGGTTGCCCCTTACTGTCCCCCCTGCCAGCCTGCTTGCCCCCAACTGCCCCCCCTTGCCAGACTGGTCGGCCCTAACTGCGCCACCCCCCCCCCCGCCAGCCTGGTTGCCCCTCACTGCCACCCTCACCAGCCTGGTAACCCCAAACTGCCTCCCCTGCCAACCTGTTCACCCCCAACTGCCCTTCTGCTGGCCTGGTTGCCCCCAACTGCCCCCCCTGCCAGCCTGGTCACCCCACGCAGCCTGCTGTTCAGTCACCACTCACTAACCCTCCTGCTGGCCTGGTTACCCCATACAGCCTGCTGTTCAGTCATTTGGTCTTCCCTCACTAACCCCCCTGCCGGCCTTGTTGCCCCACGCAGCCTTCTGTTTGGGTGACCATCTGGTTGTTTCGGTTTTTTATATAGTAGGATGGCCTTCTATTGTGTTGCACCATTGCAAGTTATGGATCAATTTATTACCACAATTTTGCCTATTCTTTTGTTGTCCTTTTCCTGTCATTTATTTGCCATTCTTATTTTTTAGCATTACTTTACTAAATTGAGTTAGTTTTCTTCTTAATAACATAGTGTTAGCCTTTTCTTTTGAACCTACTCTGAGAATATCTTGTAGAGGGATATTATATTTATTTCTATATTTAATAAAAATTTGTATAATTGATCACTTAAACTCTTATCACATGATGTATATTGAATATCCTACGTATTCTTCTCATTTATTTTAGGTTTCTTCAATTCTCCATTCATTAAAGTTATTTTCAAATATGTAATGCCTTCCTATTTTCCATAACACCAATGTTTATCTTCCTCTGTATTGAAGGGTGGCAGAATATGCCTCTCTAAAATATAAATGTAGGACTTCAGGACATGCCACCCTAAAACATGTCGCTTTGATACACTGATTATTTGGAGTTGTAGGCACTTGAAAAACAACAAATGCAGGAAGAGGCTTTATATAAATTGCCCTTATTGTCATAAAAAACATGTCCTCCAAGAAGAATCTAATTGTCATACATACCCCTCCCCAAGAGTTTCATCACCAGAAGAGGAGAAAAGTAGAGAAGTTCACACCACACCCAGACAAACTTTGTCACAATCCATCATAACTCCCATCTATTCTTCTAAGGACCCTTTCAACTTTTCTAAAAATCACCCACTCTCCCCTAAAAGGCCCTTAGCCTTCCTCCCCTTTCCTGAGTAAGATGATATTTAAGCTTAAATTCTCAGCCACTTCAGACCGTTACTCATTTTCCCCTGTTTCTCTCCCGTATATACATAAGGAATATATGTTAACTAACTTCTGTTTAGTTTCCTCTTGTTAAGCTGTTTGTTAAGACAAAAGTCTCAATATTGTGCATATGAGGTCAATATTCAATTTTCTAATAATATTTGAAAAAGAATACTATTATTTTCAAGATATATTGTTTCCATCTCTATAGAATTTTCTTTTTCTTTCTTTTCAAAAAATGTTTGTATTGATTTTTAAAGAGAGAGGAAGGGAGAGGGAGAAAGAGATAAAAGCATCAATGAGGGAGAAACATCGATCAGCTGCCTCCTGCATGCCCCTACTGGAATTGAGCCTGAAACCTGGTCATGTGCCCCAACCAGGAATTGAACAAATGACCTCCTGATGCATGGGACCAAATGCCTAATCCATTGGCCAGGCTCTATAGGATTTTCTATCTCCTTTGATATGAGGGCCATTTAAAATGTGGCCTTTGGGATATTTGTACTACTCTACTCTCATAAACACAATGTTGAAATAATTTTACATATTACCCTCTACCTCCAAGCTATAAGGTTTTGCTGAGAATATTTGTTTTGTTTTTTTAGTTGTTCTCTGTGGTTGAATTATTTTCTTCTGTAAAGAGCCAAATAGTAAATTTTTCAAGTTTTGGGGATATACTTTCTCTGTCAGGAATACTTACATTTCCTGCAGTAATGCAAGAGCAGTCATCAATAATTAATAAATTATTGGACATGGCTTTGTTTATAAAAACAAATCCTGGACAGGATTAATTTTTTTAACTCTGGTTCATATTAGTAATAGAATTTTCCCAAAACTATGTCTTTATTTTCAAGTTTTAGAATTTATATCACATATTTCCATTCTATCATCTTCCATTCAGATTTATTATAAAATTACTTCAAAAATTTTTTTTACTGTTTTCCCTTCTTTACGTTTCAATCCTGGATTTTTATTTGGATTCAATCATATCTAAAATATTTTCATCACTTAAGGTAAGGATGTAAAATACCACTGGATTTTTAGAGTATGAAAACTTCCCTATTTCTTTTTACTTGTCAATTAAATTATGAGTAGGTATGGAATTAGTGAATTGCAGTTCTTTTCTCTACACATGCCCTCGCCCTGACCTTTAGCTTTAGTCATGCCACTGACATATCCAATGACAGTCTGATTTATGATTATTGTTACTTAGGTAACTTCTTTCTTCATAGTTGTTTTTAACATTTGCTATTTAATCTTTAGCAGCACATCTTGTCTAATCAATCCTGCATAAAACAAGATAAATAATTTTGTTACTTCTGATGTCATTGCCTCTTCTTCATTGGATTGGATTTTCCTTCATAATAGGTCTATTTATAGGCCTTTAGGTCTATAGCATCTATCTACTGGCTTTACTGTCTTAATTATGATCTCTAATTAAACAATTTTATTCTGTGCTTCAAGATCTTTCCCCATTTGATTTTCCACAGCCATCAATAAGACTGAAAAGTCCCATGTTCTTCTTCAATTTATGTACTAATTAGAACAATTATTGCTTTTTAACCTATTAATTCTAGGTTTTTGTAATTCACTTGGATTCTCCTATATATTTAGTAGTAGTAATTTATTATATTTATTATTTCTTGTTCAAAATATCAATTCCTTACATATGTTCTAATTGAAAGCCAACTGTTTTTTTTTTTAGATCCTGTTTGTTTTTCCATTCTGTTATCACTGAGCAACATATGCAAGTCATTTTCATGTAATGAAAAGAGTTCCTTGGGCCCTCTAGGTCTGTCAAGCTGAGTGGATTTTGACTCTGCATTTACTTTGCCAAAGCTTGGAGCAATTTCCTCAGGCCCAAACATACCTCTGAGCATGATAGCAGTTTTCATTATCTTGATTGTGGTAATGTTTTCATAGATGTATATGTACATCAAAACTTATTAAATTCTACTATTTAGATACATATCATTATTTCATTCTACATGAATAAAAGTTAATTGTTTTTCAAAAAGATATCTTTTTATACAAATTGGAAATGGTGGTAGGCAGCATTGTTAACTAGAAGACCTGTCCTCACCGTGATAAGGTATGCTTTAGATCTGGCAAAAAGTGCTGCTCAAGAGCGATGAAACTAATAGTCAATTGTTTTATACTTGACATTGATATTCAGACTATAAATACATGTGAGTTATTTAGCAGGCCATAGTGTGATAGATGTATGAAATGAGTGTACCTCTGTGAGAATGCATGTGGATATATAAATGAACTAGTGTTTGGCCTTGCTTATGTAAAGCTACCCAAAGCATTGGAGAATCCCTTAGTCATCTTACTCTATGAGAAAGGACTGCGATTCAGAGAATTTATCATTTTACACCATGACCAAGAACATCTAGTTCTATTTTCAACCTAGTCACACCCTGCCTGCTTTACTTTCCTAAGATTTCTCCCCACCTCCCATCATATTAGTCAAAGTCTTATGGAGAAGATTTGCTGTGTAAAATTTGATTAATTGAATATAATTCCTGCCTCTTCCTTAAGGTTATATAAATATTTATTAACTGACTTGTGCTTCTAACACTCACTCTACAATGCTTTGCACATAGCAGTAGATAACTACTTTCATTTTAAAAATAGGAATGATAATAACTGTCTTATCAGTTTCCAAAGATTATTCATTATATAAAACAAAATGAGATTAAAAGGAAAAGTGATTTTAAAACTGTAAGTAAAATTAAAAGTCAAGCAGTAATTTAAATATCCTATCTAATAATAGAGAAACATGGTAATTAACCATAACTTCGCTACCCTTACCATTGGCTAATCAGTGAGATATGCAAATTAACTGCCAGCCAAGATGGTGGCCGGCAGCCAGGCAGCTGAAGCGAACATGAACATAGGCTTGCTTACTCTAGGATGGAAGAAGTCAATGTTCCCCGCCTGCCACAGCTCAGCTCTGAGCTCTGGATGAAACAATGTTGCAATTATAGAACCTAAACAAACCCCAGAAACCTGCTTTCAGCCAGCGCGGCCTCAGAGCTTAGAGTGGCCAGCGATGGCAACAGAGTTTCAATTATAGAATCTAAACAAACCCAGGTACCTGCTTTCAGCCTGCAATGGCCTCAGAGCTGGAGCTGGCTCTCAGCTCCAGTGACAGCTATAGAAGGTAAATAAATCCCAGAATTAAAAAAGAAAAAAAGAAAAAAGGAGAGGCTGGGAGCTTCAGTCGCCCTCCAGCCTGAAAACAGCCCTCAGCCCCTCACCCAGACTGGCCAGGCACCCCAGTGGGAACACCCACCCTGAAGGGTGTGTGACCAGCTGCAAACAGCCATCATCCCCTCATCCAGGTTGGCCAGGAACCCCAGTGGGGACCCCCACCCTGAAGGGGGTGTGACCAGCTGCAAACAGCCATCATCCCCTCATCCAGGCTGGCCAGGCACCCAAGCGGGACCCCCACCCTAGTCTGGGACACCCTTCAGGGCAAACCAGCCGGCCCCCACCCATTCACCAGGCCTCTATCCTATATAGTAAATGGGTAATATGCAAACTGACCCTAACAGCAGAATGACTGGGAATGATTGGTCACTATGACACACATTGACCACCAGGGGGCAGACGCTCAATGCAGGAGCTGCCCTCTGGTGGTCAGGGTGCTCTCACATGGGAGGAGCTCTGCTCAGCCACAAGCCAGGCTGATGGCTGCCAGTACAGCGGTGGTGGTGGGAGCCTCTCCTACCTTCTCAGCAGCGCTAAGGATGTCCGACTGAAGTTTAGGCCTGCTCCCCGCTGGCAAGTGGACAACCCCCTAGGGCTCCAGGGCTGCCAGAGGGATGTCTGATTGCCATTTTAGGCCCAATCCCCTGGGGAGCAGGCCTAAGTCAGCAGGTGGTCATCCCCTGAGGGGTCCCAGACTTCGAGAGGGCACAGGCCAGGCTGATGCCCGCCCCACCCCCGCCGAGTGCACAAATTTTTGTGCACCGGGCCTCTAATTATAAAACATTGATATAAAAGGCAATATGAGATTAGATTATAAAATTCAGGACTAGTATTTGCACATTGTTCACACTAATTTATTGGCATGAATTATACTTTTCTCAAAGGAGAGGACACTTCTATATAGAATCTCTTGAACAACTAAAGATATTAAAGATATTAAGGGAATGCCATATAATACATAAAAACTGTACTTTAAAAGAGATTTCAAAAAGTAGGCAATAAAAATAACTTTGGAGGCTCAAAATACTTTTTAAAATCTTGCTAAAGCTTTTTGAATCTTTTCAAGTCAGAAGTAAGGCACCACACATAGTTTTAAATTACATTAATTTTCCAGGTACAGGTAATGCATCACCTATCATCCTAACTCTCTATTGCCTGTCAAGACATGTCACACTGCTTTTGAACATAAAGCAAAGGGATCTATCTATAACTATCAATTTTTATCTCATAAATATTCACAAAGAAAAATATATTTTCTGAGAGCCCACAGATTAATCCTGAATTGAATTGCCCTATGAAATTTTATAGTTTTAAAAAATAAAACAATTTTAAGCATTAGAAAGAAAATTATATATCTGTTTAAGGAGATACGTTATCTCTATAAAGATTTTGCTATCATTAAGAAAACACACATTTCATATTAAGATGATGAAAAGATAGTGCTGGTATACCTTCAAAAGATCTGAGGCAAAACAAAATTTATATTTCTTTGTTCTGAGATAAAGACTATAGTTATAATTCAGTGTTTTCTTTCACATGATAGAAACAATCGTGTTATTCTTCATCCCTCCCACCTTTTAAAAAAGATCTATAGACTTTGTTGATAGATTTTTTATTTTTTTATTACACCTATCTTTATTGTTGAAAGTGCTAGAGATGTCCCCTTTTTCTCCCATTGCCCCCTCTACCCTGCACCTGCGCCCCCCACATACCACATTATTATCTATGTTCATCCCTTTTTATTATCCTTAAAATATTTAAATGAGCCAAAATGTTAAACAGATTAAGAAAAATAAAATGAACTTTCAGTTAGCTAAATATGTGTAAAGGTGATAATTAAAATGAAAAACGTTTTTGTGAAATAGAATGGTATAGGATTTTAAATGGAAACTCTCATTAAAGTTTCTACTTTATAGAAGCCTATTTCATTTTTATCCAATGTGGTTCTAATTGAACTGTGTATTTTAGAGAAAATATATCTATACCTACATTTAACCTTATCTATCCATCTATCTCTATGTATCTATCAAAAAGATATTTTAATTATTTTCATGATTTTAGGTTCTCTTTTACCTATATTTTTATTCAGATGCTCCTTTTGTTACAGAAAACACATACAGTAGTTATATATTATTCTTTTGAAAACATTGTTTTATTTTTAATATTTTAAAGCTTTAAAACTGTCTTCTAATATTTTGATTCGCACAAAACTTTTGGTGTTCATCAGAACTTTTATCCAGTTTCTTCAAATATTTGAAGAATTTAGACTTTATAGGCAATCCTCAAGAATGGAATAGTTTGGACTGGCCTGTGTGGCTCAGTTGGTTGAGCATCATCCTATACACCAGGAGGTCACTGGTTCAATTTCAGGTTAGGGCATATGCCCAGGTTTTCAGCTCAGTCCCCAGTACGGGATGTGCAGCAGGAAGCCGATCTATGTTTTCCTCTCATCAATGTTTCTATCTCTCTCCCTCTCTCTGAAATCAATAAAGCATATTTTTTAAAAAATAGTGGAACAGTTTAAAAGAAGTGATATAATAAGCTAATAGAAGAGCTTCTAGGAGACATTTAGAGATGGAATTAATGTGAACTATATGTAAACAGCTGTCACCAATTTATTTGTCTTCTGGCTGTGGATCTTCCCTCAAACTTTTGAATCTCTTAAATTATTACATGAATATGAATATATTTATATGTGTACATATACATGTGTGTACAAGTGTATACATATTATACACATGTGGGTATACATATATATCTATAATGGTTACAAACAAAGCTATTCTGTATATTTAAATATTTTAAATAAAGCACTTCTAAACATTTCATTTTGAAAATTTTGACTGAACACACAAAGCTTGTCAAAACTTTTAGTGGGATCATTGCAGAAAAGCATCCGGAGTAGGGTGGATTGGTAAGGGACCCTCGCCTCAATATATCCTAACACTATTTTGGTATGTGCACTAGAAAGCATTTATCTTTACTATGGAGACCTGTTGACTTCATTCCAAAATTGTCTACCTGTCACTGCTTATTGTATCAAGATCTCGTGACAATGCAAGCTTGCAAACTTCACAGGCAATATTTTGATGAGACAACAAAAGTGCTGTTTACAAAACTTTTTACTGATGCTAAAAACAAAAATGAAAAACAAAATTAAAAGAAGAAAACAAGCAAAACTTGAAGTATTGGTAATTGCTTGCAAACCCAGTACTTTAGGCACCTTGTGTGGAACTCTTATTATATGATCATGAGGCATATAATAAATTGTGCATTAGATTAAATTTCACCTATTTTATATATGTACTAGAGGCCCGGTGCATGAATTCGTGTGGGGGGGGTCCAGTCGGCCCGCCCGGATGGGGACCCATCAGGGCTGGGCCGGTGGAGGGAAGCAGACAGAGGTTGGCTGGCTGGCCTGCCCCTGACTGGGGGGGGGGGCAATGGAGGCTGGGCCAACTGGGGGGAGGGGCCATGGGAGGTTGGCTGCTGGCCCCACCCCCAATGAGGGGGCAAATGGGGGCAGGGCTGGCCAGGGGATGGGGCCACAGAAGGTTGAGGGGGCCGATCAGGGCCCTGATCCAGTTAATTGGCTGCCACAGTGCACGTCATAGTGACCGGTCATTCCAGTCGTTCCAGTAGTTCCGTTGTTCCAGTAGCTTGGCTTTTATATATAGAGATGTATAACCCTTGGAAACAAACATAGTGTGGTGAAGTCCTGGGGGAGGGACAGGTGTAGGATGGAGGGGATCAATGGGAAAAAGGAGGCATCTATAATACTTTCTACAATAAAGATAAATTAAAAATAATAATAATAAATACATTTCATCTTAGAAGTGTCTGGAGTTTTTTTTAAGTACTAATGGCCATGCTACAAAGAAGACCTTTCTGTTTTATCTAATCTGATGCTCATAATATTGCATGTCATGAAGACCTTCTCTTTTTACATTTAATTTCTTCTCATATTTTGCCTGGTTTTAGATTGTTAAACTTTCATTTAACAAATAAACACATAGTCATTGGCAGGTAGTTGAAGGGAATGTTAAAGTACAATGCCATAATTTGGAACTTGGTGTACTTCAACATCTGCCTTTCCTTTCTTCTGTCTTTCCTGTCACCCCCAGCTTATTTTATTTTCATTTTTTTATTCGTATTTATTATACTTAATGTCAGGGGACTTGTACATTGCATTGCATAGGTTTCTTTTATCCTGTATTGAATAACTATTTGTATTGTTTTTCATATAACCTGACAGCAAATGTGCTACTTAGCATATTTTTAAATGTTTATTCTTGTTTGCATATAAATATTGGTTAAAACATCTTTGATGATTATTATCAACATTAACCTATTAAATATGTATGTGATTCATAAATAATAGGCAAAATACAGTTTGAACTTGAAAGAATCTTCAAAATCACCTAATTTACTGTTTTACAAATTGTTTCACGGTGTCCTAGCGCAAAGGTATTTTAGATATAAGAGTTCCAATTAAGGTAGCCAGTGAGGCAAGACCTTTTGTTATTTCTGTAGCTTAAAAACTGGGTAGTAAACCCTTTGATATCTTCTGATTTTCTTATTTTACTGTTGAGAAACTTGAGGACTTCGGGGCTTTGTAAATCATCAGCTGTTGTCTCATTCATAGCCACTTAGTAGCAGAAATTTTGCCTCAATATGTGGCCACGATGATAATAAAAGAATGAGCATTAATATTCATATGCATAGCAAATTGAATATTGACATATTGTCTAGCTCCCAGCAAGCCAATATGTTTAATTTTTTTGAAGAAATAATTTTACCTCAAGCTTAATTTTATGTATACAAAACCAAAGTATTTATGTACATAATTGTTGCTAATAAACAAAATATATATTCACTAAAGCAAATACATTTTTCATTTTTACTATTTGAAAGCAAATTGAAAATTTCTTGGTGCAGTACTGAAGTGTACATTATTAAGATATGGTCCCTGAATATATATGCAATGTAAAATATCTGTTTGAACTAAAATAATGTTTATCTTGTGACTGAGAGGCAACATCTAGATAAGGTCAGTAGCAAGAATTAGTAAGAATTGTGTAGCTATAACTGTGATTTCTCACTTTACCAACTGGATACTCCATTGATTGGACATCCATATAACCATATGTCATTTTTTTTCAAATTTGGAATCATAATTTATTTGAGTTCTTGTATGTTTGTATGCCATAATTGCTACAAAGAAGCTACTGAGGATATTTTAAAATATTGTATGAAGTTGTCTTAAACATAGTTCAAAAAATATTTGGCTGTCATGACTGGTTATTACAACACAAATCATGTGTTGGCCTATAGCTGCTGAAATCCCCAGCTGCTGAATGTCCTAGAAATTAAATTATATTTTTCTTTTTCTACACCCCACAGAATTTGAGGCTGCTTCTGAGGTTAAATCGCTTTCTTGACCTCAAAGATCTTTCAAGAAGTATTCATAAGAAGCTGTCTCTGGAGCCTTCCACTTTAAGGTAACAAATGATCTGAACTGTGTAGCTAGTGAAAAATAAAAAAGCAAGAAACGGTTTAGCTAATAGAATATATATTCGCATGAGTTTTTAAAACTTATAATAATTTCTTACCAAAATAAAATAATATTAACAGTCCATAACATTTTAGTGCCCTGAAAAGATATATGATTGTACTTAAAGTATCAGTCATAGTTTTTAGAGGAAATGTCTCTTTCCTACTTATGATTTTCATGAAAAACAGGTGTTTTTTTTTAAATACCCATGAGCTTGAGACTACTCTATCAAATTTGCTTGGTATTTAAAATTAAGAATTAAGGGTTCAAATAATTAGGATAAAAATAGTAACAATAATTTTTTTAATGTTGATTCTGGCTGTATAGAGCACTAAGCTAACAATACTAATATAATAAAACTAATAATAAAACAAATCCCCCACAAAAAGATATTAAAGTGGGTCCTCCCTCTTGAGGGCAAAGTGGTGATTTGTTAATAAATCATTGGCATTCGGTTGGGTTTAAATATCAGTGTGACCAGCACTGGCCTTCCAATGGTATTTAGGAACCTAATCTTTTTATTTTAGTTCAGAGTACATCATTGAGGTTTAATGATTTTTTTTCAAAACACTACCAAAATGTTATTTTAATATTTTGCTTAGTGTGCCTAAGTCCTTCAGGCTAGGGACTTGTATTAAATTCCCCATTATGAGGGACAAAGAAACTAGCAAAAGGAGACAAAAACCTTCTCAGCATGCCCAACCTTTAGTGATGTTGCTTGCTCTGTAAACATTTTCATGTGGCCACAAGGCCCAAAGTTCTTTGTAGACATGTTGTATAGGTAGATGACATTTGTGCTTGAGGTATCAATGTTTAGTTCTTTAGCTGTAATAATGCCTATGAATTTGGAGTGGTTATGTGGAAAACATAAAAATTTTGTTTTAGAAAATCAGTCTTCAACATTATTTAATTTATTACCCTTTTGAGGAAACCAAAAATTTCAGCTTGTATGTTATTCATATTTTATACATGAATTGATCATGGCTTAGGAAACTAAAATAAGACTACGGGACCATACCTGTTTTGCTCTTTATGTAAAGCTAAGAAGGTGTTCATTGAAATTTATTCATTTCCAAAGCATCCCGCTGTTTAACACAGGTTTATTATAATCAAATCTCTTACAATAGAAAAATGCTGACATAGCAAATATCTGAACTGCTTTAATGAACTAGGAAACAATGTTCCTTAACAAAAAATAAACACATTTACATAATCTAGTATAACAGGATATAAAACTGATTATTAAAACTCTTGAAGCTAAGCTGAGTTACAGTAACTGAATATGAAATGCCATTTTTCAACTTTCTTTGCTTTTAGTCATAGCCATATAAACAGGTTCTAGTAAAAGGAATATATGAAGAATTGGAATGGTATAGGTTCTGGGAAGAGTTCTCAGGAGAAGGTATGCTGTTTTAGTTTTCTTCTTCTTACTGCTGGGTTTTCAGATGATTATTCCTAGAAGTCTTCATGTGTGGCCAGAAGGCTCAACTGTGTTTTTGAGGTGGTATAGTGGTAATCACTTCCAGGTCCAGATGTCATTATGACATTTGGAGAGCTTGAAGAAACCTAAGTCTTCGTTAAATTGACCACTGACCTTGTGACATTTTATAGGAGATACAACCATATATTTTAAACCACCATTTAATGCTTCTGGGGCATTTCGGCAGTTAATAACATTTTCTCCCGATTAACCTCCCTTTCCAAACTCTCCAATCAGTCCCTGTGTCTGCCTCTCTCTGCCTCTTTCTCTCTTCTAGTTCAGAGTTCTTTAACCTTCATACACAGTCAGGGTGTTCTTTATCCCTTCTACCTTTTCTGAACTCTTTCTTCCAAGATTTTGTGGTTGAATGAATCATCTGAAAATTTTTGAAAACAACTCTCAACAATTCTTTTTACCACTTTATATCCCTCCGAGGGTTAATTCATGTCTTGGAAACTAATTTAAAAAGCCAATTTTAGTGAATTTATTATCAGTTGGTGTTATATATAAAAGCTCCTAGATAACATTATAACATTTAAATGGTCCTTCTGTTCATTAAATTTGAAGGTCAAATTAAATAGTATGAATGTTTCAGGCAAAGTGGGTCATATTAGTAGCAAAGAGAGTTTAATACCTCTCAAAATTCAACATGGAGGTAGCTGTCTCTTCTTCCATGTGTAAGTCTAGAACTGCTATACGATAGGTAAAAATTAATAATTTTGCAATGTTAAATATCTTGTGAAAATACTTGACTTTTACCTCAGGAACAGATGCTTTTACTCTACAAGTATTAAATTCTCATTCCATGCATACACTGCTGACTGTTGCTCAGGGAGCAGTCAAAGAAAACAAGTCCCCATTTGACACCCATGATGATAGGAGGAATACCCAGTTTACTGTGACAAAGTAGGCATTTCTTACATAAATAGTTCCTAGCTATGCTTTGGAAAGGGCATTTTTCCTTAGATGGCTCTGTAGAAACCTCTATGACAAGCTGTTATATCTTTTACAAATCTGCCAGCTACTTTTTTATGAGTTTCAGATCCTCTTTATGACTATAATAAAGGAGAGTAGCAGCCATGTGTGTATCCAATGGCTCCCAAGCAAGCATCCTTATACAAAAAAATATAATGAGGTCTTCAGATATTCTTTCCCTTCAGCTGGCTGGTTGCTGTCTTAAGTCTTCTTTTCAAACCATACCCTTGTCGCTTGAATAAAAATATTCTGTGTGAAGTATGTTGGATAGTTGTCATCATTGCTAATTATTCTAATAATTGCCAAAATATTATGTCCACTATCAACGAAGAAATCAGAAGCAATAAGGAAACTGAAATTTACAGTAATCTCAACAGTGCCGTTTATTAGATACCTTGTAATAAGTTTAAATCCCCACACATGGAGAATTCTTGCTACCTTGGTGCACCCTGTACCTACAGTGCTTTATTCATTTGTTTTTATCTTCCAGAGTTTTACTTCAAGACTTAGTGTAGATATAACCTTTTCAACTAAAAATGTTCTTGACTTTCTCTTTAGTACACTTTCTTGAGTACATTGAATATTTTTCTGCACAGCTATTTCCCTATATGATTAGTCCTTCCATATTACCAGATACTTAATTATTGACCTCCCCTGGGTCTCATCATCACTACCTAAAATATTCAGGCTTTTTTTTTTCTTTCCTGCCTTTTCTCTGCCTGCTGTTTTGATTTAGAAAGTGTCTCCATTCTTTGTACTTTCCTCCATCTCAATTGTCATGCAGGTCTCATCTCCTCCATAAAACCATTCCTCAAAGTCCGAGATTTTTCTGATCCTTCATTTCTTGGAGCCACTATAGTCATTACTGGTTATACCACTCATCTGGCACGTTGCATGCATTGCATGTTATTATTGCTAAGTGTTGTTAATTGCATGTTTTGCATCTTCAAGTACTTTGAAGATTTAAAGCACTGGCAAACACTGGCTCTCAGTAAGAAACCTTAAAGCTCTGGCTGCACAGTTGATCAGTGGATGTTCTTCAGATGTACAAATCTTTTTAAATTACACATAAGAAAATGTGTATGTGTACATTTAAATATACACCTTTCCCCCCCAAAGGAACAGTGTCTAAAAGTCTTTATCAATCTAACAAAGGTGACAAGGTCTTATATTCATCCATCTAAAAGATTAAGCATAATGGTTTGTAGTCTTTCTTCCTCCATCAGGCATACAAACATAATGCAGTTACTAAATATTTGCGATTGATTCCCCATGTTCCAGAGTCTCAGCTTGGACTCCTGGGGAACACAAATTAAGAGTGAAGATAAAAAAGAGATAGACCAAGACTAACAAAAAATGCAATAGAGGCAGGAGTTAGCTCAAATCCATATTGGGCTTGTCTCTTGTTGGGTGAATTAACCATATTATCTTATTAAGGCTATTTTTAAACATTTATTTTAACACAAAATATGAACTACTGTATATATCTATATCTATATCTATATCTATATCTATATCTATATCTATATCTATATCTATATCTATTTATATAATATGTTTAAAATACATATGTATAAATTAAGGACCAAATATAAAGAAAAGCTCCATGTAAATGGCATGAAGGCCAAGATCTTAAAAATCGCCTGTGCCAGGAAATCCCTTAGAAGAGCTTCTACATAGAAAACCTCTTCTTTTCTCCTAGAGTTAATAGTTATTCTAAATCTAGATGCATTAAAGTAGAAAAAAATGAAAATTGAAATATGCCATGATCATGGATAGGGCGATTCCTGTTGGGATGTAGCTCTTCTTTGATATCTTACGTTTCTGTATATTTTTCATGTGAAGTCACACCTTGACTCTGCAATATCCTTTCTGGGAGGTTTGTGCCATAAACAGCCTTAGAAGACTGAGATGCAGTATCTCCCTCCTGAGCAAAGGGAAGGTTTGTTATTGTCCAGTGTAATAAAGATAATATCTCCCTCCTGAGCAAAGGCTAGTTGGACTTATTGTTCACTAAGACAAATGTGTTTCACACCAGCATTTGTGAAACTGTGGAGGCTACCTTGATATTTTACTCCAAAATAAAATTTCAGACCCTTCATGGTTCTTGACAATTTTATCTCATAAAACTATTAATTTCCCATTAATTAACATGTAGACTCAATGTAATCCCAATCATATCATAAAATATGTTTGTTAAATTTGAAACGTTTATTCATATCAACACTAATAAAAGAGAAAAATGGTAATTGGCGTACGAGCTACCCTTTTCATTGGCTAATCAGGGCTATATGCAAATTAACTGCCAACTAAGATTGGCAGTTAACTGCCAACAAGATGGCGATTAATTTGCATATGTAGGCACAATGCAGGGATGCCGGGGTCCAAACCCAGCAGGTCCAGGGGTCCCCAAAGGTGTGGACGGAGTCGGCGAAGAAGGAATGACACGGAGACAGTGTTCAGTTGATCAGCAGCCTAGCCAGGATCTCTAGCCCGGATCTCCAGAGAGGTTCTGCTTCGGATTTCCAGCGAGGTTCTGTAGCCATGTTCCCTCGTTAGGTTCTCCAGCCAGGTTCTGTCCAGGCTCTCCAGTCAGGTTCAGTGTCCAGGTTCCAGTCAGGTTCTCCTGCAAATCTCTGTAGTCAGGTTCAGTCCAGGATCCCTTGCCATGTTCTCCCGCTAGGCTCTGTCTCTAGGCTCTGAGGCCAGTCCCTCTCCAGGATCCTCCGGCATGCTCTCTCCAGCGAAGTTCTTCTGTCTCCAGGCTCCGTGTAGGTTCTGTCTTCTTGATTCTGTTCTAAGTTCTGAGTGTTTCTGTCTTGTTACAACTGTATTTATACCAGTTGATTCAATCCTATCAATCTCTATTACAAAGGTTAGGGCATTTCTTATCTCCATTCCAGGGAGAAAAGATTATGTAGTTTAAGCATGATTGTTCGTAGTTAAAGGGATTAATTACCCGCCTGGCACTTAGTTGAGGGGTTTTATTCCCTCCCTAACTTCAGGGGAAAATCCCTACCTGGGGATTCAACCTTTCTCGGAGAGGTGACTTTGGTTAAAACACAGCGCCAAGAAGGTGAGCAAACATATTAAGAACCGTATGCCATATATGCCAGGTCCCTTGAAACAGCA
The DNA here is from genome assembly GCF_963259705.1 of Myotis daubentonii. Classification (NCBI taxonomy): domain Eukaryota; kingdom Metazoa; phylum Chordata; class Mammalia; order Chiroptera; family Vespertilionidae; genus Myotis; species Myotis daubentonii. The sequence continues at coordinate 171,693,956 of NC_081841.1, forward strand.
AGGATGGACCGGCTCCCGGCAAATTTGGACCGGCTCCCGGCACAGGGAGGCGAAAGGGAAAGCAGGAAGAAGCCCCCTGCCACTGACAGTGATTGGAAACCCAGGGGGGAGCTAAGAGCTGGGGGGCAGGGCAAAGGCGGCCCTGGGGCCGCCTTTGCCCTGCCCCCCAGCCATGATCGAAGAATCAGGCGCCTTTGCCGCCCTGGCCAGTGATAGCAGGAAGTAGGGGTGGAGCCAGCGATGGGAGCTGGGCACGGTCGAAGCTGGCAGTCCCAGGAGCTAGGGGCCCCTTGCCTGGGCCTAAAGCGAAGCCCACGATCGCGGGACAGCTGCAGCTGTGGGTCCCTGCTGCCCGGGCCGGACGCCTAGGCCAGAGGCGTCAGGCCTGGGCAAGGGGCTGATCCTGCGATTGGAGGGTGATGGGGGTCAACGCCTGAGGGCTCCCAGTATGTGAGAGGGGGCAGGCTGGGCTGAGGGACACTCCCCCCCACACACACCCAGTGCATGAATTTTGTGCACCGGGCCCCTAGTATAGTATAAATAATATACCCACCTAATTTACATATGTATTTTAAAAGACTAGAATAGGTAAGGTATTTCTGAAGAAAAAAGTTGAAGGTTTTTATCTACAAATTATCATAACTCTTCATACAGTTTAAGAGATAAAGACAATGTGTAATTAATTGTTGCAGGCATTGGAAAAAAAAGACATTAGAACACAAAAAAGAGCCCCTGCTAGATTCATACATGTATGGACACTTGATATGTGAAAAATATGTTATGATAGATAAATGAGGAAAAGATAAACGTTTTAATAAATGGGGATAGTACAACTTCATATCAACATAAAAATGAAATTGATGTCTTACACTATAATTTCCAAAAATCAATTCCAGGCTTATTAAAGACATAACTGTGAATAAAAAAAAAATATGTCTTTTAAGCAGCTCAATAATATTATCATGAACTTATTTGGAGTTGGGCAGTATTTTTTAAACAACATACAAATCATAAACCATTATAAGGAAAAGTAAAACATCCAATAATAATAAAAGAATCATAACCATAAAGGAAAATATTTTTAAATATAGCTATTAAAAATAAAGGTTTGTTCATCAAAAAACATTATTGAGAGGTTGAAAACAACCCACCAAATAGAAGGCATTTGAACATTTGAAACTTAATATGTGTGTGTATGTGTATATATATGGTGGTTTCAACCTTTCCATATATACATATCCTATATAATAAAAGGGTAACATGCAAATTGACCCTAATAGCAGAACCACTGGGAATGACTGGTCACTATGACACACACTGACCACAGGGGGCAGACTCTCAATGCAGGAGCTTCCCCTTGGTGGTCAATGTGCTCCCACAGGGGGAGCTCTGCTCAGCCACAAGCCAGGCTGATGGCTGCCGGGACAGTTCTGGTGGCGGGAGCCTCTCCCACCTGCTCAGTAGCACTAAGGAAGTATGACTGCAGCTTGGGTCTGTTCCCCGCTGGCAAGTGGACATCTCCTGAGGGCTCCCGAACTGCCAGCGGGATGTCTGACTGCCAGCTTAGGCCTGACGCCCCGGGGAACGGGCCTACACCAGCAGGTGGACTTCTCCCGAGGGGTCCCAGACTCCAAGAAGGCACAGGCCGGGCCAAAGGACCCCCCTTCCCTCCAAGTGCACAAATTTTTGTGCACCGGGCCTCTAGTATGTATATAGATATAGATATAGATGATATAGATAGATATAGATAGATATAGATAGATATAGATATAGATATAGATATAGATATAGATATAGATATAGATATAGATATAGATATAGATATAGATAAACTCCCCATATGTACATATGTGACATATGTGTGTATAACTATACACAGGATGTAATTCAAATTAATAAGGGTAGAAAAAGGAAAATGAAAAAAAGCCTTCAACAGATACTTTTTAAAAGGAGCTGGTCAATGACCAACAAATATATCAAACAGGATTCAAGGCTGAGTATAACAAATGTTGTGAGTTATATCATGTAGAGTGACAGAACCCTCTCACTTGACTGAAGAGAGTAAAAAATTGCACAGTGACTTTAGAAAACTGTATGGCAGTTTTGACAAGCCAATATGATATGATGCACCAATACCAATTCAAGATAGGTACCCTGAATAAACTCTAGCTGTCTTGCACATATGCACCAAGATGTCAAAACAGTTTATAACAGCATCAATACTAATAATTAATAATAGAGGAATACGCAAATCGTCCGAGACACCGTCACAGTAACAGTAAAGACCAAACAGCTTGCTGCATGGGGTGACCAGGCCAGCAGGGGGGTTAGTGAGGGATAACCAAATGACTGAACAGCAGGCTGAGTGGGGCAGCCAGGCCAGCAGGTGGGGGGGGGGGGTTGGGGGCGGCCAGGCTGGCAGGTGGGGTGGGAGGCAGTTGGGGGCAACCAGGCCAGCTAAGGAGGGGCAGTTGGGGGTGACCAGGTTCGCAGGGGGGTCAGTTGGGGGCAACAAGGCCAGCCGGAGAGGGGTTGGGGGTGACCAGGCTGGCAAGCAGGCAGATGAGCAGTTAGGAGCCCTGGGATTGGGCCTAAATTGGCAGTCGGACATCCCCTGAGGGGTCCTGGATTGGAGAGGGTGCAGGCTAGGCTGAGGGGACCCCCCCATGTATGAATTTCTAGCACCGGGCCTCTAGTTGTTTAAAAAAGCCCTGAACTGAAAATAACTCAAATTTTCATCAACAGTAGCACAGAAATATAAATTGGTATATATAAGGTAATACTTTAAACCAATAAATCTCAATGAAATATAGCCACACAAAATATGAATTTATCTCACAAATATACTATGTTTGAGAGAAAGAAGCAATGCAGAATACATAACAGACTAGTTCATGTACATAAAGTAAAAATAAGCCACAAGTAAATTATATTATTTGCCATATGTGCATACATGTTATACATATACAAACATATATAAATAACATGTTTGCATATATGGCAAGACATATATATATATATGAAACATTTGAGACACTGGCCAAAACCTGTAGAATAGAAATACCTTTGCCCAATGTGAAATTCATTGTTGGGGATCTTTGTTTCATTCCCGATATCAAAGAATAGTTTCATGTCACAATCAATATGATGTTTGTTATTGGCTTTGGACATAATTATTTTCAAATTATAGAAGTTCACTTTTATTTCTAATTTTCTCAGAGTGTTTTTAATCATGAATATATATTGCAGTTAATCAAAAGCTTTTCTTCATTCAATGTGACAGAAGTGATATTTTTCTCCAGTTGTATCTGAGATGTATTACAATAATTGATCTTGTAATTTAAAAATCGATCCATTATTACTGGAATTAAACCAACTATGCTATGAAGTATTTTCTTTCAGTTTGCTAACGTTTTACTTAAGGCATCCATTTATGTTTGTCAATTAGAGTTGCCTATAATTTGCTGTCCTATACTGTCATGCCATTTATTGGAATAATAATTAGATAAAACTCATAAAATGATTAGTGATGTATTCCCTAATTTTCTATGGTCTTCAACAGTTTGTATGAAAGGTATTATGCTTTTCCTTTAGTATTTTTAGAGTTTTCAGGGAAAATTTTGTAAGCCCAGAATTTTCTTTGTGGTAAAGATTTGTAATGTTTCTTTATTAAAATTAAAGTTACAATCAAATTATTTATTATTAACTGCTTTATAATTGAAAAAATATAAATTAATTTATTATATGATTTTACAGGTTTTCTATTTTACCTTTATTCTTCTCTATTTAAAGTTAAATTTTATTTCATTAATAAAACATAGTTGATAATATAGTTATGTTTTACTTTTTTAGTCCTGTTTTTGTTTTATATATATATCCCATTTTTGGCCCTAATGTATATAATCTTCCATTCTTGGCCCTAATGTTGAAAGAGGGGAGAGAGAGAGAGAGAGAGAGAGAGAGAGAGAGAGAGAGAGAGAGACCTCAATTTGTTCCACTTATTTACACATTCCTTGGTTGGTTGGTTCTTGTATGTGCCTTGACTGGGGTTCAACCCACATTGGGATGACATTCTAACCAACTAAGTTAGCCAGCCAGGGCTCCTCTTGAAATCTTTTGATATTTATTTAATTTTAAAGATTTTGTAATATTGATTTTCTTTACAGGGAGAGGAAGAAAGAGGAAAGGAGAGAGAAAAACATTGATATTAGAGAAAACATCCATTCGCTGCTTCCACACACCACCTACAGGGGATAGAGCCAGCGACCCAGGCGTGTATTTGGTTGGGAATCAAACCACAACCTTTCAGTGTCCATGACTATGCTCAACCAACTTAGCCACACTGGCCAAGGCTCTTTTGGTATTTAGATGTGTGTTTATTAACTCAGACCTCCAGAGTCTTCTCTAGATATCTGCAAGTATTATTTTTGGTTTATTATAATTACTGTATATGATTTTATTCTATAGCAGATTGTCAAAATTTGCATTTATGAACATTAAATGATTCATATTTGCAAATTTGGTGTATTGCTGGTGATATTGCTTAATGTAAAGTCTCATTTGTCTATTAATAATACAGCTACAGCACCTTATACTTTTATATTGTATGCATATATAATAGCTATGCCTTTTGTGATCATAAAATAATTTTGTTATATTTTTAATTGACTGACAACAGTTATCTCTTAGCTTGAAACTTTAATGCCTTCTGTTTTAATACATTTACTGTTATGTTTAAGTCAAATCTACCAACTTTTTGAACTCTTTATTTGTCCTCTGTACACAGTTTCTTTATAAAAAAAATATATTTTTATTGATTTCAGAGAAGAAGGGAGAGGGAGAGAGAGATAGAAACATCAATGCTGAGAGAGATCATTGATTGGCTGCCTTCTGCACACCCACACTGTGGATTAAGTCCACAACCTGGGTATGTGCCCTGACCGGATCAAGAATCAAACCGTGACCTCCTGGTTTATAGGTTGACACCCAACCACTGAGCCATACCAGCTGGGTTATATACTGTTTCTCTTCCTATACCTGTTATATTATTTTTATCATTCTACTCTTTTATCAAAATATTTTTCTATAAAATTGAAATCTTATCTAAGAAATTAAAATATTAACTAGAGGTCCAGTGTACAAAAATTTGTGCACGGGGAGGGGGGGGGGCGGGGGGGTACTCAGCCTGGCCTGTGCCCTCTCGCAGTCTGGGACCCCTCAGGTGATGACCACCTGCTGGCTTAGGCCCGCTCCCCAGGATGTCCGCAGCCCTTGGGGGATGTCCACTTGCCAGCGGGGAGCAGGCCTAAGCTGAAGTCGGACATCCTTAGTGCTGCTGAGGAGGCAGGAGAGGCGCGCCTACCACCACCGCTGTACAGGCAGCCATCAGCCTGGCTTGTGACTGAGCAGAGCTCCCCCATGTGGGAGCGCACTGACCACCAGAGGGCAGCTCCTGCTTTGAGCATCTGCCCCCTGGTGGTCAGTGTGTGTCATAGTGACCAGTCATTCCCAGTCTTTCTGCTGTTAGGGTCAGTTTGCATATTACCCTTTTATTATATAGGATAGAGGCCTGGTGCACGGGTGAGGCTGGCTGGTTTGCCCTGAAGGGTGTCCCAGATCAGGGTGGGGGTCCCACTTGGGTGCCTGGCCAGCCTAGGTGAGGGGCTGATGGCTGTTTACAGGCTGGCCACACCCCCTTCAGGGTGGGGGTGCCCACTGGGGTGCCTGGCCAGTCTGGGCAAGAGGCTGAGGGCTGTTTTCAGGCTGGCCTGAGACTGAAGCTCCCAGCCTCTCCTTTTTTTCTTTCTTTTTATTTATTCTGGGATTTATTTACCTTCTATAATTGAAACTCTGTTGCCGTCACTGGTGCTCCCAGCTCTGAGGCCGCATCTGGTGAAAGCAGGTATCTGGGGTTTGTTTAGCTTCTATAATTGAAACTTTGTTGCTTTTGGAGCTGTTGTTTTCGGAGCTCAGAGCCAGGCCGTGGTAGGTGGGGAACCTTGGCTTCCTCCATCACTGGAGCAAGGAAGCCTCATGCTCACTTCAGCTGCGCGGCTGCCGGCCGCCATCTTTGTTGGCAGTTAATTTGCATATCTCGCTGATTAGCCAATGGGAAGTGTAGTGGAGGTACAGTTAATTACCCTTTTTGTCTTTTATTAGATAAGATATTTAACCTATGAAAGTTTAATTTTAATGTATTTATTAATCTCCTCCTGGGCAAAAAAATAAAGGACTTCTGATAACTTTAACAGAACATAATGCCTATCTCAAACGAACATATTTTATAGCTATTTAAAATTATAGTTTTATCTTATTTATTATAAGAATACTGGGAATATATCCCAAGAAACCAGAAACACCAATCAGAAAGGATATATGCACCCCTATGTTCATAGCAGCACAATTCACCATAGCTAAGATCTGGAAACAGCCTAAGTGCCCATCAGTAGATGAATGGATTAGAAAACTGTGCTACATCTACACGATGGAATACTATGCTGCTCTAAAAAGGAAGGAACTCTTACCATTTGCAACGTCATGGATGGAACTGGAGAGCATTATGCTAAGTGAAATAAGCCAGTCAATGAAGGAAAAATACCACATGATCTCACTCATTCATGGATAATAGAGACCATTATAAACTTTTGAACAATAACAGATACAGAGGCAGAGCTGCCTCAAACAGATTGTCAAACTGCAGCGGGAAGGCTGGAGAGGGTTGGGGGCAGGAGGTAGGGGGGTAAGAGATCAACTAAAGGACTTGTATGCATGCATATAAGCATAACCAATGGACATAAGACACTGGGGGATAGGGAGGCTAGGGGACTGTCTAGGGCGGGGGGGGGGGGAAATGGACACATATGTAATACCCTTTGTAATACTTTAAGCAATAAAAAATAAATAAATAAATAAATAAATTTATAAAGCAACTAAAAATAAAAAATAAAAATAAATAAAAAAAGAATACATTATTTTCTCATATCTACATTTTTATAGTAAGTAATAGTCTCTCTCCCTCCCTTTTTCCTCTTTCTCTTTTATTTTTCATTATTTATTTCTAGTATATTTTCCTAAATCTCTGACCTTTTTGTGGAAATACTTTCCTTCTAACAGAGATACCTTTTAATATATTTGCCTTAGTCAAGGTCTGCTTCTGTCAAATTTTTCTCAATTTTTTAAAAAATTGAATGTTTCTTTAAGGAATCATAAAATTCATAATTTTTTTTACTGTTTATAGAATTAAAGTGTGGTATTTATTTTCTTGCAGCATATTGAAATATTATTTGTCTACATTATGATTTTTATTGCTTCTGAAAAGTTAGTTATCACTTCCTTCTTATTGTTATTACTCCCTTTAATTGTATATGTGTTTCCTCCGAATATATTGGATCTTTTAATTGTCTATTTCTTCATTTTGCTCTTACCTGTGTTGGTGTAGATTTTTAAATTTATTGTTCTTTCGATTTCTTGAATTACTTGAATCTTCTGACCAGTATCTTTAATCAATTTTGCAAAACTTTTTGTAAATAATTCTTGTGATATCACTGTTGCCCTTTTTGTCGCTCTTCTCCTAACTGTAGTTAAACTTGTGCAATTTCTACTTGTTCTCTCTTTGCTCTGTTATTTATTTATTTTTAAGGGCTTGAGCTGTAAGACAGAGGACTTTTCTTGTTCTTCACAAACTCCAAATAGGCCTGATACTTTAAACCTCACTTAGTTATTTTTTATGGGTTAGGAATTACAAGGGTGGAGGACTGAGACAGTGTCTCCAGAAAACTCAAACCTAATGATGCATGGTTTGGGAAATGTTGACACAAACTGTGAGAGTAAATAAACCACAACTGGCTTTGCAGGTGCAGTCCAGGTGGGCCTTGGCAGATGATATTCAACTGTATGAGTTGTAGCTCTTATTATCTGAGCTGCAGCTGATATTGTAGTTTCAGCTAAAGTAGTAAATTACCTGGAGGCATCATTAACTTGCAATTAAGATTCACTTCCAAACAGGTAGCTATTCATCTAAAGATTTAAAAAATTACAGCTAGAGTCCACATGTTTTAAAGTGTGCACTGACACATACCCATTGTGCACAATTCTTGAGCCATTGGTAATAGATTTATGGGAACAGCTAAGTAGACATAAAATCATCCATCTACCTTCTGCTAGTCTTTGGAACATGCTAGCATTCCAAACTGGGAAAGCACAATGTAGACTCTGTCACCAAGAAGTTAAAATATAGGTCCTCACTTATTAAGTGTGGGCTACACTCTATTCAAAGAGGGAGGCATGAAAAAGAAGAAAAAAGAGAATCTTTAACATTAAGAAACCTGACAAACTAGGGGCCCGGTGCACGAAATTCGTGCACTGGGTGTGTGTGGCGGGGAGTGTCCCTCAGCCCAGCCTGCCCGCTCTTACATACTGGGAGCCCTCAGGCTTTGACCCCCATCACCCTCCAATCGCAGGATCGGCCCTTTGCCCAGGCCTGACGCCTCTGGCTGAGGCGTCCGGCTCGGGCAGCGGGGACCCGCAGCTGCAGTGGCCCCACGATCGTGGGCTTCGCTTTAGGCCCAGGCAAGGGACCCCTAGCTCCTGGGACTGCCAGCTTCGACTGTGCCCAGCTCCAATCGCTGGCTCCACCCCTACTTCCTGCTATCACTGGCCAGGGCGGAAAAGGCACCTGATTCCCCAGCTCTTAGCTCCCCCCTGGGTTTCTGATCACTGTCAGTGGCAGGGGGCTTCTTCCTGCTTTCCCTTTCGCCTCCCTGCATTGTGCCTACATATGCAAATTAACCGCCATCTTGTTGGCAGTTAACTGCCAATCTTAGTTGGCAGTTAATTTGCATATAGCCCTGATTAGCCAATGAAAAGGGTAGCTCGTACGCCAATTACCATTTTTCTCTTTTATTAGTGTTGATACTATCTCAGCCCAGTGATAAAAGTTAACATCAACAATGATAAGTCATGTTTTGTAGTATGTATCCTTCATATGATGTTGAAGAGAATGTCACGTCTTCTCTTTGACCTTCCTCCCCAGTTTATTCATGAAGTAAATATGAACTAAACCCAAAGTCAGGGACATACTACAAAATACCTAACCAGTACTCCTCAGAACTGGCAGGTCATCAAAAACTAGACTTTGAGTAACTGTCACAGCCAAGAGGAGACTAAAGAGACATGACAGCTCAACATAATTTGATATCCTGGACAGGAAAAGACCCTAAGTACCAATTTAAGGAAACCTGAATAAGGACTTTAGTTAATAACATATCAAGTTTGGTTCATTAACTGTGACAAATGTATTATACTAATGTAGGATGTTAATAACACTGGGAACATGGTGTGTGATATATGGGAACTCTCTGTACTACCTTCACAATTTTTCTGTAAGCCTAAAACTATTGTAAAGGAAAAAGATATTTTAAAAAGCATGGTGATAGATAACACTACCATGGAGCTCCTGATTCGGTAGGCACATTTGAGCCTGGGATCCTGCGTTTCTGACAAGCTTCTGGTGCTGTGCATGCTGCTGGTTCTGCTCGCCTGGGCCTCATGCAGTTGTTCTCAGCATGGTCTCCAGGCCAGCACGGTCAGCATCACCTAGACTTTGTTCCAAATGCAAGTTCTCCCTCCGCAGGCCTAGTGAGTCAGAAAGTCCAGATTGGGCCCCAGCGATCTGTTTTAGAGCAAGCCCTCCTGGGACACTGACCTCTGGAGTCCAGGCTTTTCTCCTTGACTCTCAGCCATGATACAGGACTCCACATCCACCACCAGATAAAAGGCCACAACCTCCCAGAGACCTCTTCACCAGCACCACTGGACTGTTCCTGGTTAATGGCATTTTTCTTAACTTCTGACAGCTTCCTCTTTGGCCATAATTTTGTCAGCTTTTGACAAAATGTCTTTAAAATAGACTCCTTTTGCCATGTTATTCACATACAGCATAATATTTGTTTCAGGCATGCAACATAGTGATTCAACACTTATGAAGTGATCAGCGCAATGAGTCTAGTAACCATCTTAATCCTCTTTCCTTTTTTAGCTCACACCCCTTTCTCCCGCCTCTTTGGCAGCCATCAGTTCGTTCTCCGTATCTATGAGTTTGATTCTGTTTTGCTTTGTCTGTCTGTTTGTTTTTAGATTTCTCATATAAGTGAAATCATATTGTATTTGTCTTTCTCTGTCTAATTTATTTCACTTAGGTCCACCCATGTTGTTGCTACAATGTTGATTTCAGGCTCAAAGAACTTGCTAAAGTATATTTTCCGTATTCTATTAGATTTTGGTTCATCAGTAGAAAATAATAGACTGCAAATACTAGTAATGGGAGTTTATATGTCTTTCCAATCTCTCTAGTCTTTCCTCATTCTTCTTCTTTTTTTCCTCATTCTTATTTTTCTGACTAGTGCCCCAGTGTGCATTGAATAGAGTCACTTATGGTAGGCATCTTTTGGCCATTCCTAATTTTAAAGGAAATGTCTTTACTGCAGTGTAAATTTAGGTAACTTTTATCACCTTAAGGATGTTTCTTTCTACTCCTAGTTGGTTTTTTAAAATTATCAATGAGTGTTGGCATTGATCAAATATCAGCAGTCTAATAGAAAGAACAGAGAAAATGATAAGATGCGATATGGAAAGATAAAATGGCCATGTGGATGCTCCTAGAAGGCTACCCTCCAGGGGAGGCAACTGATGATTAGATTAGATGTATAGCATTGTCTCTTCTCTACATTTCTGAAATTATTTTCTATGTCCTACATATTTTCTCTTTTTGTGTTGCATTCCAGATGATTTGTGTATATCCATATTCCACTTAAATTTTCTAGCTTTGATTATTCTGCTGCTTACTTTATTCATTGACTTATAATCTTCATGATTTTTATCTCACTTCTAGAAGACTAACTTTCCCTTTTTTGAATTTGCTTCATCATCTTGATTTCTATTACTTGCTCACAATGTCAATCCTTGTACTTTTTATAAGTATACATTTTTTATTCTATTTACTTTATAGTTCTAATATCAAAGACCTTGGAATTAAATTTTTTGGATTCTACCCCTATTCTGTGGGAATTTTAGAGGCCTGTATCAAGGCCATGTTCATCTGGAGTTTGCTTTTGTTACTGCTAGGCTCTAACAATCTGGAATATTTTAAAATTAAGTTATGTGATTGGGGTTTAATGAATATAAAAGCAGTTAAAATTTGGTGAACGGAGGACAGTAATGTCTACATTTCTCTAATGAGTTGAGTTGATCCTTCAAGGTCATAAAACCTAGGGATTAAGTGGGCTTTCTCTTTCTTCTCCATCCCAAGGGAGTTATTTAGAAAAGCTGTATCTAGTATTCAAACTCAAAATTTCCTTAGTTGGTTTATTCAAAGTCTTAAGCTGGGGAATTGGTTACAAAGACAGGAATTCTAATTTAGTTCTTACACTAAGCTACCTTCTGTTTATAATCATCCTCCAGCTGTAGAGTACGCATGCTATAGATCAGCTGACCTTGTTTTCTAGGATCTTAATTACATAGAATTGAAAAAAGCCAAAGGAGTAAGGTGTTAAGGACCCTTCTGGAACTCTTTCAAAAGCTGTGAACTCTGCAGCCAGCAATAAGCAAATAGGGACAAAAGCCTGCACTTTAGCTCCTTGGAACACATGCATCTAATCAAAGTTACCATCTTGTTAAGGTATTTCTGCTATTAGGAACAAAGCCAAATTCACTCTGTCCCTTTATGACAGTTTGCACATACTCAAGGCCAGGATCAGATTGAAGTTTTGGCTGGGCTAAGGGTTTAGTGGCTCTATCACATGCTTCTTAGTATGTCATCCCCACCATTCAGAGGACGAAATCTCTGGAAGGTAGGGTTTTTTGTCTGTTTGTTCATTTCTCTACTCCCAGCACCCAGGTCAGTTTCAATACTTGTTGAATGAATAAATGCCTTCAGATCCTCAGATTTTATTCATATTTTTAAGAAAGCTAAAGAAATCTTAAATATATGGCCCCCTTTCACATATCAATAATGAAAATGATGGATAAAGATTTCTTCAGAATCATAGAAACCAATTCTCTTCTGGCTATTGGTATCCAAAGCAAATAGGATCTTTATCAATATTCATATGAACGCTTCTTTTTTGTAGAAGACAAATCTATGGTTTTAGCCTTGGGGTGAATAACAATGATGGAAATCTCTCTGAAAGGCTGGTAGTAAAGATGCATGAAATACATCACAACTGTTTTATATTTTTAAAATTATCTTTGTCTCTCTGTATATATTGTCTGCAGTTAGGCTTGTGGTTGCCAGAAAAAAGGGAGTTGGTGGGAGTGAGGAGGCCTAATATATGGTGATGGAGGATGATTTAACTTTGGGTGATGAGCATACAGTGCAATATACAGATCTTATAACATAGAAATGTACACTTGAAACCTATCTATACTAATAAAAGGGTAATATGCTAATTAGACTGGGAGACCTTCCAGGAGACCAGACGTCCTTCTGGACAAAGCCATGGTGACAGGGCCAAGACAGAGGCGGTTAGGGGGGAGCGGGCCAGCAGGGTGGGGCAGTTGGGGGTGATCAGTCCAGAGGGGGAGACAGCTGGGGGTGAGCAAGTCAGCGGGGAGGGGGGGGCAGTTGGGAGCAGGCAAGCAGGCCAGCGAGGGGTCGGGGAGAAGTTGGGGATGATCAGACTGGTGGGAAGGAGCAGTTAGGGGTGATCAGACTAGAAGGAGGGGGCAGTTGGGGACAATCAGGCTGTCAGGCAGAGTAGTTAGGGGTAATCAGGCAGGCAGGCAGGTGAGTTGTTAGGAGCCAGAGGTCCGGGATTGTGAGAGGGATGTCTGACTGGCGGTTTATGGGATCGGCCTAAAATGGCTGTCGGACATCCCCCAAGGGATCTCAGATTGGAGAGGGTGCAGGCTGGACTGAGGGACACCACCACCCCAGTGCATGTATTTTGTGCACAGGGCCACTAGTATAATTCTATTAACCAATGTCACCCCAATAACTTTAATAAATAAATTAGTAAATAAATGGAAAAAGTATGAATCTTAAAAAAAAAAATAGTATGAATCTTTAGGTAAACATTATATCCGGGAAACTGATCCAAGTCATCCTTCCTGTTAACTCTTAGTCATTGGCTGCTGTCACTAGCAGTTATAGACTTCCTCTGCCTTTTGCAAGTTTGCTTTACACTACTTCACTTTTACAAAAGACCTATACTAGTAGTTGTTTTCACTACCCAAAATAAATCAGAAGGAGATTTTCCCTTACACAAAAGATAAGAAGTGAAAAGAGCATTCAGCATTCGTTTTGCAGGGAGCCATTATAGAGACAGTGTGCACCCCAAGCAGTGAGGGTGCCCCATCAAACTCCTTCCCGGGGAACTATATCCACCATCTCAGCATCCAGCACTACAGCTTTGAACTATATCTGTGAGCATCTGTGCTTTATCTCAATTGTTTTTGTGCATCCATTAGCAAGATGCGGCCTAAGGTAATTGCTTCTTGTTTTACGCCATTTTGGCATATGCAAGATTTCATAGGAACTCCCTACTTTGGATAGTGTTTGTGAGGGGAATGTGTTGGCGGCAGAGTTTTTTTAACACTAGAAAGACTGAATCTTAGTATATACCTATATTGCCCAAAATGACTGCATTGTGAAAGAATAATATCGGAGCACTCTTCACTTATGTTCCTTAGCTTTTCCAGTAACTCACTTCTATTCGACATTTCTTTCATGAATTTAGGGCGCAAAAGAAATAAAATAAACAACTTATTAGAACAAGTATCACTGCATAAAGATTCGAATAACAAGTACTAGTTTAGCTTATTGAGCAACTGCAACTTATCAAGTATCGACAATTTATCATGTACTTGTATGTTATCATGTGACGGTAATCGAAAAAAAATCAAAACTGTTATTTCAATACAGAGCCGAACTGGTCATATAAGAAATTTACTCAATTCAATAATAAGAGTCATTTGATTATTTAAAATTTCCCCCAAGCAGTCAAAGTGACTGCTTTTGGGCAATATAGGTATAACACATATATATATATACCGGAAATGAAGGAGGGGGGAGGTAACTACAATTATTAATAAACGCATTTATATGTTGTACAAAAAGTCACAAAATTCTAAGACATTGTGTCCTTATATACATAATTGTTTTTCTAATTGAAATTAAAAAGCAGTCAAAATGACTTCCTTGGGCAATCTAGTGTTGAAGACTGCCATAGACCACTACACTGATTAGGTGATTTAATTTCCAGTAGGACCTATTGAAACCCAGAGTCTTGCTCCTTGACTGGGACTTTCACTGTGTATAATAACTGGGTCCTTTAAACAACTTGGACACTTTTTTTTGTTCTCTTTTTTTCAGTTATTGACTCTGAGAGAGGTGTGCCTGATATTTTTCTACCTTTCCTACTTAGGAGCTTTGATTTCGGTTACTACGTGGGATATTCAGAAAACGATGTCAGTTTCTCTGTGGACTCTCAGCATGAAAACATCAACTCTCTGCCTTTTAAACATTCATCAAAGTCTTTGGCCAACTGATTATACCCTTTGTGTTCAGGGCTTTTATGTACTTGTTCAGTTTTCTATGTGCTTACTAGATTGCAATTTACTTTGAGTGGGAGAGTAGTCAATAGATTTAATTTGTAAATGAAAAGACCACAGTAAACTCACTTTGGTAGATTTCCCTGAATCTCTTAATTTTTCCAAGTTTTGTTCTTTGAAAGCCAACACTTGTCTCAATAAATTTTCATTTGCTATCCTGTATAACTACTATAATGTTTTCTAATATTTCCATTTGAATGGTTCCTTCTCATCACGTAGGTTTTACTTTAAATAGCACTTCTTCCGTCTACCTTTCCATGTTCATTCTCTCCATAAATATAAACCTGTATTACTTAGTTGGTGACCTAACCATTACCTAAAATTATTTTTAACTGTTGCAAATAATTTCTTTTCTCCTTTCACCATTATAAAAATTCATGAGCATACTCATCTTGTCTGGCTTATTCATCATTTCATCCTTAGATCTATTCAAAGTGCACAGTCAGCATTGAAACCATTATTGAATAAATAAGTGAGTGACTGAGTTTAAATTCACGATTTGTTTCAGAAAGAGTTGTAAACTTAGGGTGACCATAAGTCTCTGTTTGTCTAGGACAGTCTTAGTTTACACTTGCTGCCCAAGGTTGAGTTATCTCATGAACGTGAATAGCATCTCTTTTTATTTTCTGATTATCTGCATTAGACTAACTTGTATACTGGCAAGGTTGATTATGAGGCACTCTGTTTGTTCTCTTCCCCTCAGGATAACATTGGCTCTGCAAAGGGTCTAGTTGACTGGGAACAAGAGAGGAATATGACTTCTACTACTTGCATAGTAGAGGAATGTTATTATTTTAACAGTTATTATGTAGACTAAAACATTCTTGGAATTATCTAAAAATTTTTTCTATAGTTGATGTCATGATAGTATTTTTCTGATTGCATTAAAAAGTGTTGCAACAAATAACCAAAATTGGGATGCCTTAATTCACATTTTGAATATAGTAAATGGGTTATTTCTCATAAGAACTAAGCCTAAATACAACTATTGCAAAAGAAACGTAGAACCAATCTGTCAAACAAAGATTAAAAATGAATAAGGGCAGACTTTTGTACTTTAATTTTTTGTGGAATTTAGTCTTTATTCAAATTTGGCATATTTGTATGTTGCTTGCATTATTTCAGGATACTTTATGTGGTTTGTAATGATCATTTTACAATGCCCTCTGATGTAGCTGTGTGTCCTTTAAAAAAAAAAAAAAAAAAAAAAAAAAAAAAAAGCTCCTATTATGACCATTTGCAGATTACTTGGATGGCAAAATGAAGTCTACACAACTAGCTCCCAGGTACTTTTTGGTCACAGTAAACAACTTTCTGAAGCTGAAAACTGCGGTCGGTCCCTTTATATGTCGCCTTCTCAAAACATGGATGCTGCCTTAGAAACTGACATAGAGTTAAACTTGAATGCAAGAAATAATGAAGTCCAAAGTAAGTTTTAACAAAACAGAAGGTATTTCTTTCTCATGGAAATGAAGACAGGCAAAAGTTGTCAGAAGGAGGCTGAAACTGTAGACCCCATCTCTCAGGAACACATGATCCTTCCAATTCACCACGGAGACATCCCTGTGTGTGAGTTTCATTATCATGGTGTTGGATGCTGCTGGGGATTGTGTTATTTCATCTGTACATCAGGAAATAAAGTGGGAAAAGAAAAAGGAGAATGGGCCAATGTAATAACCAAATATTTTAATGATAGCGAACTTGGCCATCTGGCCACAAATTCACAGAGAGGGAGGCTGGCAAATCTTGTCTTTAAAACAGGTAGTCATTTGCTCTCTTAAAAAAAGGCGAGGTCTTCAGAAAAAAGAGAGCCTGAGGATCCCGGTTCTATTCCCAGTCAGAGCACATTCCCATTGGGGGGCATGCAGGAGGCAGCCAATCAATGATTCTCTCTCATTAATGTTTCTGTCTCTCCCTTTCCCTTCCTCTCTGAAATCAATAATATATATATATATATATATATATATATATATATATATATATATATATATATATATTTAAAAAAAAAAAGAGGCAGAAGAGAATTTAAGGTAGATAACTAGCAGTCCCCACCACAGTTTATAGACCACATGGTTTCATAAAACAATAGCTTGAGGGGAAAAATGCAGGAACCTTATTTTGACTATCTGAACATTCTTTCCTTAAGCTCTAAATGCAAAACCTTCTGGCTTCTTGATACATTGTGCGGTGGGAGGTGGATCTGTTTCTGTCTTTCTAATACCCTTCAGTTCCTTTTTTATGGAATAGTAAACCTAACTGATAAATGTAATATTCTTTGGATCATATTTTTATTAATGTATACAAAATACTGTTGTTCAAGCAAGAAATACATGCTATTTAGCTAACCTCATAAAGTACTAAGAGGGGCATTGTCATTTTTTCTACTTTTTGCCCCCAATTAATAAACACAATGGGGAAGACACCCATTTGCAAACTTCAGATACAACCCAAATGATAGTAAGAGTAACTGGTATGTAAAATTCACAAAGTTCACTTAAGTCATATGACAGAATTTGAAGGTTATCAACCAAATTTAATTCTGGATTAATTTCAGTTATTATTGGTGATTTGAAGATTTGAATAAACAAGAATTATAAAATATTCATAGAATGAATTCTTGGTATAATGCAAACAAAGTCATACATCATTAAATTTCAAATGAATATAGAAAAAGAAGTATAAGCAATTAAGAAAATCAAATCTGAAAGCAATGAAAAAAAGCATATTTATGTTAATTTGATGCTGTTAGTTCTATTCCATAATAGTCATAGCATAACCACTAAAACATTTATGGCCGGTTTCCTAAACTGAAGATTATATCTTAAAAATTACATTTCATAAAAAAGTTTTTTTAAAATGCATAAATCAAAGCTTTATTTACAAATGAATGCCTTACTCCTGGATATGTGTGATGTTATGTGGCTTCTTGCTGACCGTCCCTACGGTAATTCACATTTTCCAGCATCTATAGCACAGCTGTGAAGTCAGTAGGGAGTCATTCAATCATTTGTAATTTTACACATCTGTCAGTTAAATCTGAACATCAAATGCAAAATTGTACACAGAGGGACATTATGGAAATTTGTGACTCTCCCTGGAGGGTGTTGGATCTATATACCAACAAAAGATCCATAAATGAATCTTTGCATCCATATGAGATATATATTCCTTTTCCACTAATGCTATGCTAGCTAAGAATTTTCAAAACAGAAGGAGGTTCTGTAATCAGGAATAAAATGAAAATGGATCCTGCAAATTAATTTGTCATCTTCGTTAAAAAGTATGAGATTTTTGGGTGCAGTGTGTAATTATAATGGTTACCACTCTTTAATTTTAAAAGTTTTATGTGGCCAGAGTAAATAAAATATAAATTGAACATTCTTCACATACAGTTTACATAGAAGGTTTCAAAATGATCTGGGCATGTCAGAGAATTGAGGCCACCTACAACAAACATACTTCACATGGAACAGATGGACAAATTTCAGAGGGAAGGTAGGGGTGTCGGGGGTGAGGAGTGATTAACCAGGGAACTTATATGCATATAGAGGCCCAATGTACGAAAATTTGTGCAAGTGTAGACCTTCTTTCCCCCGGCTGCTGGCACTGGCTTTCCTCCGGCCGCCGGCAGGCAGCCGGGACCCCGGTGGCTTCACTCCAGCCCCAGTTTCGTCCAGAAAGATGTCCGGAATGACGTCCAGAAGGATATCCAGTCTAATTAGCATATTACCCTTTTATTAGTGTAGATATACATAGCCCATGGGCACAGACAATAGTGTGGTGAAGGCCTGGGGTGGGGTGGGTGCAGGGTGGAGGGGGTTGATGGGAAAAACACACAAACAAAGAAAGGGGACATCTGTAAGATGTTCAACAATAAAGATAAATTAAAAATAATAATTATAAAATGAAAACAATAACAAACAAACATACCTCACTGATGCTGCAAAATTACTTGTTGTTAGTGTGATCCTTGTAGTGTCACCTCCACTTCAGAGAGAATAGTTATTTAACTGCTGTTCTTATTTTAAAGTTCCAAAAAATATATACTTTAAAATTTTGTTTTCTGTATAATTATGAAAAAATATTAATTATTTACCTATAATACAATATAATATACTATAATGATAATGAGTCAGGTTGTTTTTCCTGAGCAGGATTCAAGGGTGATTTCTTTCCCGGGTCCTTGTCCAGATGGATTCGAAGAATGAAACCATGGAAAAAAGGTGTTAGATGAAAAGGGTGGAAATTTATTGGAAGCAAATATAGACTCCCTCCTAGGGAGAGAGTCCCAAGGGGGTAACCCACCAAGCTCTTTTTTGCTAAAGTTTATAAAGGCTACAGTTCATTGTTTTTTCATATTCCCTTCTGACTGGTCACTATATCAGCTTCGAAGTCCAAACCCCACATGGTGCCTCCCCCTTTTCCCTCTCTCCCCTTCCAGTGGTAGAATTCTCTATCTCCTGTGAAAATCTGTTTTCCTCTTTCTTCCATTTGTCCGCATTTCTCCATCCTCCGTGAAAGTTTGTTTCCTCTTTCTCCCCATACCCTGTGGCTTGTCCCTATCTTCTGTGAATAGATGCTTTCCTCTCTGCTTATCCTGTGGCACATTTTTTTTTTCCTCTGTGAATGTATGCCTTCTGGCAGCTCCAAGACCTCACCTATGCCTTCCTCCCCCGTGGATCCTCTTTATTCTTAAACTCCCTAAACCTGCCTATTTTATCCCTAGAACTCCTTTCCATAACACTTTCAGATTGTAATCATTTCAAATTTTAAAAGATGCCTGGTTCTCAGTATTAAAATATAAGTTTTACATAGTTTTGATATATTAACTCTTTTTTTTCTGTTTGGTTCACCCTTATCTTTAATTTCTTAAAATCATGTGATAAAAATACCACAGGCCAGAAAAATGTGATTAACATTCTAGTCTTCTGCTTCAGTGAATTTGTTCTTAGGTTAGTAGTTTATCTTTGATGATCAATTTCTTCACCTCAATTTCAAAAGTAATGACAACAGCTCTTAGGATATTTGTGAACAGTAAATGAGATAGCATAGTATATGTTTACCCTATTGATAAATAAACTATTAGTCTCCTCCCCCTTTTTAGTTAATATCTTGAAACACAAAAGTACTTCTAATAATGAAGACTTCTTTTTTTCCTGTTATGACTCAAAAATTTGAAGACTATTTATACCCAACCCACTCCTATCATATTTGTAAACAAGATTGAATTTTGCTGTACAATTTTCTAATTATGTATGAAAGCCCTTTGAATCTGTTGTTGGTGGATCTGAATTTCTTCCCACGCTGTTGTATCTTTATTACTTGTGAGGTGAAACCAAAGTAGGTTAAGTTTGACACTGATTCCTATGAATCGGATTTGACAATTTGACCTTTATGTTATTTAAGGTTAGCATTATATCCAAGACTGCCTTTCAGCCCTACCTGCTTTGGTTCAATGGATAGAGCATTGGCCTGTAGACTGAAGGATCCCAGGTTTAATTCCAATCAAGGGCACATGCCCAGGTTGCAGGCTTTATCCCAGGTAGGAGCCGTGTAGGAGGCAGCCGATCAATGATTATCTTTCATCATTGATGTTTCTATCTCTCTCTCCCTCTCACTTCCTCTCTGAAATCAATAAAAATATATATTTTTTAAAAAAGACTGCCTTTCAGGCTCATGAAATATAACAGTACAGCATTTGGTGGTGGTGGTGGGGCAACAAAAAGGAGGAATGAAAAAGAGGCTTATTCTTTTGAATGAAATACTGCAGAAACAGTTTTAAGACAAATTATAAAAAGACAACTGAGACATATGTGTCAAGGATATATTGACAGAAGTCAGAGTGTGTATTGAGAATAAAATAATTACTCAGAGATCTACAATGCATTCTGGTCAAATCTCTTGGTAAATACGCTAATGACAGATACTTAACAAATGCACTGATGGTGTTTATTAATAGAATATGCCTGGTTTGGCTAGGATTACTTATAACAAACAAACCTGTAGTTCATAGAAGGGGAGGGGTATATAGCTCCCTGGAATATGTCACACAAGCTATCCCATATAATAAAAGCATAATATGCAAATTGACCAAACGGTGGAATGACGGGTTGGCGGGGGGCAGGACTGGCAAGCAGGCAGCGCCAGGCCAGCCAAGGCACTTGCCTGTGGGCAGAGGGAGGGGACAGCTATGGGGGGGAGCAGCAGAGGGGCAATGGGGGAGGCAGGGCCAGCCACTCACTGACTGGTGCCATCCCCTGATTGACCTGCCTGGTCGCCTCCTGCAGAGAGAGGCCAGACTGCAGCTTAGGCCCACTCCGCTCAGTAGAACATCTCCCAAGGGCTCCCAGACTGTGATAGGGTGTAGGCTGGGCTGAGGGACCCCTTGAGTGCACAAATTTTCATGCACCAGGCCTCTAGTTGATATATAAAATGAGTAAGTTTCATTATAAAATAGCTATTTTCATGTAATTAATGATGGCATATATCTCTTAGAAAACTCATTTATTAAATCTGAAACTCAATACTTCCTTATGAGTATAAAAATGGGAAACATAGGTCTGTTGTCTAGGTATATTATTTCTTCACCTAGTGCCTCATGACTGCCTCTGTCTTTGAAATTATATAGTTTGACATTATGTGACTTGATGATCTGAAATTTTATGTTATATCAAAATACTAGAGGCCCGGTGCACGAAATTCATGCACTGGGTGGTGGGGTTCCCTCAGTCCAGCCTGCCCCTCTCACAGTCCAGGAGCCCTCAGTGGATGTCCTACTGATGGCCACAGTCTGGCAGCAGAGGCTCGGAGCAGGCGTCCCGTGTGTGTGTGTGTGTGTGTGTGTGTGTGTGTGTGTGTGTGTGTGTGTCTGTCTGCTAGGGCCTGCCCCCAGCCACACCACGTAGGCTCGAAGCAGTTGCTGTGTGTGTGTGTGTGTGTGTGTGTGTGTGTGTGTGTATCTGCTGGGGGCCTGCCCCCAGCCACACCATGGAGGATTGGAGCAGGAGCCCCTCTGTGTTGATCTCTCAGGCTCTTGGCCTCCACTGCATGTTGTATTCTCCCTTGAGCTATGGCCAGGATGGGGGTGCTGCTTGCAAGCTGGGCTTTCCTGCTCCCGGATCACCATGGCGACCGCGGAGCAGGCCCAGCTGGGGGCTGTCCACAGGCTGGGCTTTCCCGTTCCCAGGTCTCCATGGCAACCGGGGAGCAGGCTCAGCTGGGGGCTGCCCGCAGGCCAGGCTTGCTTTCCTGCTCCCGGATCACCATGGTGACTGGGAGCAGGGAAAGTTTGGGGCTGCCCGCAGGCCAGGCTTGCTTTCCTGCTCCCGGATCACCATGGTGACTGGGAGCAGGGAAAGTTTGGGGCTGCCCTCAGGCCAGAATTGCTTTCCTGCTCCCGGATCAGGTGCAGCTGGGGGCTGCCTACTTTTCTACTTACTGATAGCTGGGTCACCACAGCGACCCAGGGCCCAGCAGCACTTTCCTGCTCTCCAATAGTCATAGGGTCCCGGCTGGGGGTGGGGCTTAGCAGTGGGGGCTTAGGTGACACGGGGGTCCCGGCTGGGGGCTCAGGTGGCACACAGGGGTCCCGGCTGAGGGCAGGGCTTTTGCCCCGCTGCCCAGGGCTGCACATGGGGCCCCGATGGCAGCTCGCACTGTCTTGCCCTGCCTGTAGTATAGGATAGAGGCTGGTGCATGGGTGGGGGCTGGCTGGTTTGCCCTGAAGGGTGTCCCGGATCAGGGTGGGGGTCCCGCTTGGGTGCCTGGCCAGCCTGGATGATGGGCTGAAGGCTGTTTGCAGCTGGTCACACACCCTTCAGGGTGGGGGTCCCCACTGGGGGGCCTGGACAGTCTGGGTGAGGGCCTGAGAGCCGTTTTCAGGCTGGAGGGCAACTTAAGCTCCCAGCCTCTCCTTTTTTTCTTTTGTTTTTTTATTCTGGGATTTATTTACCTTCTATAGCTGTCACTGGAGCTGAGAGCCGGCTCCAGCTCTGAGGGCTGAAAGCAGGTTTCTGGGTCTGTTTGGCTTCTATAATTGAAACTCTGTTGCTATCACTGCAGCTCTAAGCTCTGAGGCCGAAGCTGGCTGAAAGCAGGTCTCTGGAGCTTGTTTAGCTTCTATAATTGCAACATAGTTGCTTAGAGTGCAGCTCAGAGCCCAGCAGCGGCAGGCGGGGAACGTTGGCTTCCTCCGTCACTGGAGCAAGCAAGCCTCCTGTTCGCTTCAGCTGCATGGCTGCTGGCTGCCATCTTGGTTGACAGTTAATTTGCATATCCTGCTGATTAGCCAATGGGAAGGGTGTCGGGGTTATGGTCAATTTGCATGTTTCTCTTTTATTAGATAGGATAATTTCTTGAAAAGCTGAATACACTCAACTTGAATGAGTTTGAAAGAGAATAAAGCAATTAGGAAATACTTGGTATAGGACAATTACCATTATGAAGGAATAAATTGAGTGATGCCTTTTATTACAATTTATTCCTTCGTAATGGTAAATGTCCTATACCAAGTATTTCCTAATTGCTTTATTCTCTTTCAAACTCACACATTCTCCCCAGTCACTATTAGGTAATTACCAGATGATTATATATCCATCTATAATTGAGGTAATTGAAGGATTCAGATAGGAAATCCCATACCTTTCCCCCTTCCAAGCCCTTACTTTACCTCATTCAATTTTAAATTCCTCATAGCTTACACTAACCTGAAATTATTTTATTTACTTCTTTGTTTACTTGATTATTGTCTATCTTTATTCTAGTCAAATTAGAAGCTCTAATGTAGGAAGAAATAGCTTCTGTCAGGAATTCCTTCTGGTATCTCCAGATCTGGAATAGTGTCTGTCACATAGTATGTGTTTGAACAAATCAAGTACCTAATTTATTATTGAAAAGCCATTTTATTTTAATTTACTAAAAATCGACTTCTAGTTATAGGTGAATGAGTCTAATTTAATAGAAGTTCTTTTTGCCTTGTGCCAACAATTTAAAACAGATGCCTTCCATTTTGCTTATCATTAAAAAAAATGGCACATGATAAAAGAAGTGATATTTACTTTTCTTGGAATAATTTTCATTTAGATTTAATTAAATTATCTGAAGCAGCACAGCATTTTCAAAATGTAGAAGTAATAGTATGTGGATGCATCTCTCATACTAGATTAAAATCCTCCTATTTATACATTTAACACTTTATAAACCTAGCAGATATAAAATTTGGTTATTTCTGTTTGATTAGGTATTTTACTGCTGCTTCTGTGAGAAACTTGATTAACCTATTTTTTTTTCTTTTGTCAGGAATCACTTATTTCATATTAGACTCTTCAAGTGTAAAAACAAAGTCACTAAGTATTTTCAGCACACTGCTTGTCGCAGGGTCCTTCCAGAGCTCATTTTTTGTTTTTTGATTATATTCATTGAAAAATCAGAAAAGGGCAGAAGGAAGAGTAGAAGAAAAAAGGATGAGGATGATGAAGCAAAGGAGGAATGATGAAGACAGCAGAGAAGCTAAATGCATGCAATCTTCAACTTTAGCTTGTATACTATAAAATAGAATCATGAAGTTTCATCTCTCGCCTTTCCTTATCTGCTATTCCTGGAAAAATATGAGCCTTGAAGCACATTTTAGGAAGTTTTGTTATTTTTCCCTAGACTCTGAATTAAGAGCCAACACAATTTCATTTTGCATAAAACTGCCACCCAGGGTCCAGATTCTTCCTTTACTGCCCTTTCCCCCAGTCAGTATCTCACATTTTCCTCTCATACTTCTCTCCAGATACCTTGGCTGTCCTTACTATTGGTTTGCACTTTAGATTCAAAGTATGATTTTCCCCCGTTCTCTATCAAGACTGCATTCTCTCAGTATCTTTAAGCCCTACTCTAAGATGGAGCCTTAGAGCAAAATTGTTTTTAATTACTTTGTCCAAGCCTAAGGAAATAGAAGGGAAAATGGAAGATTCAAAAGTCTCTCTCCATTCGCACATATCCAGTTTCTTGACCAAAGAATAGCAAGGTTGGGGGTTTATTTATTTTTCATAGGAAGCTATTGCACAATTGGGGATAATATAGAAAATATGCTGCTACAACCCAAAATTATATGCTTATTTCTTGGAACAACTAAGGAATAGAAGAAGCTATATAACAGTACTGCAGATTTCCCTTATTAATTTCTAGCTACCTTCAAACACAGAAACAATTACAACATTTAATACAATGATTTCCTATAATTCACTCCATCTGGAAAGCCTCCCCTAGAAGCACCCAAAATTCCTCAGAGCCCACTGCTTGGGTCTTCCAGGGACTTTACCATATTTCATCGCTTTGGATCACTTATTTGTGTTTTGACTGTGTTGTATGATCTTTGGTTTCAGTGCGTCTTTTGATCCAAAGAGGGCCAACATTTGTAGGATGGTTAAATAATCAAAACTCATTTTAGCTTTCAACAACTAACCAATTCGTCTCACAAATATTTTCCTAGGCAGAAAACCACCTGCCTAGGAAAAATAAAGACATCTTAGAGATGTGTTGGGATCTTAAGAAAGCTTACAAGTGAGATAATAAAATTAACTCATTGTAAATTAGTGAGTACAAAGGCAGGAGAATATGGACAAATGTAACATATTGAGCTGTAATCTGCCCATCTTTATACAAGCTCACCAAAATAGATTTTATTTGATAAAGTAGGCATTTTTTCATTAGTAATGAATAAATGGACTCTCAGAGAATTAAAGTCAAAATTGGAGTTCAAGTCTTTAATTTGCTTCTGAGTCTATCCAATGGTGGCTGGAGGTGAAGTTTGAGAATAAATTTTCTAATAGGAAACATATAGAGAGTAACTTACGTTACTTCAAAGAAAATATAATCATCAAAACAACTATTGAAATTGCTAAAATTGTAAAGATTTGAGTGACAAAAATATTGCAGTAGCACTGTTTAATGGAGGATTATTCAAAAATGAACTAAAGAAAAGGTGTCATATAATTTACAAACAAGGACATAAAGAGCTTGTGTCTTTTAGATGATAGCAATTGATCCCCAAATGTTCAAAGGAAATCGTTCATGACCATGAGTCACCCGGGACTGTGTAGTGCCAGACTTATAAGGCACTGTTTATATTTTCTTAAAAACATTTTTGAAAGTATATATTTTTATCCTTTATTCACTTTTAAAAATCAGTGTAGCTAGCCATTCACAAAAACCACTGAACCAGGACAATTACTTGTGCAATTTCTAAAACTTTGTTAAGTGACAAAATAGAGTAAGTCTAAGTCTAAAATGTCAGGAACCACAGTTTTTCCTCTTTATCTCCCTCAAGTTTATGTCTTTGTTTTACATTCTTTTTAATATAAAAATAATAAAATCTTATTGTTTGCATTCCTAATACTAAATACCTTCCATTGTCATTGACAAGTGTTAGAAATTCTATAACAATCATTGCAAACCAGGCATTCACAGTCTGTTCATAAAATGATTAGAACACTAGGCACCATTAAATAAGCCACTATAAAATGCACAGCTCTCTTTTTAAAACTACAGAAAAAAGTAGTTTTAGGTTAAAAGTATAGTAAAAGTAGATATAAGAGATACATAAATTTATTATGCCTGATTAGCTTTATGCAAATTTAAAGCATTGGAGGCACAGAATTTAATCCATATTGGATGCAAGATGAGTTAATTATCGTTATTGTCACTCTATAATGATGCTAAAATAAGAATATTTTCAAAACATGTCACTCATTATTTCTTTCTAATATATATTTTTATATGTATTCCAGTGTGAAAATGATTCCACACAAAAAGTTGAAAATGCATGGTCTGTGACCAAGAAAAATCTGTGTGTGTGTAAATCTAAATAAATGTTGACACTATAAAATTGAAATGTCCCCATTAGTGATAACTATAAGATAAAATCAGAAGAGTGGACAATTATATAAGTAGTAAAAGACATAAAAGGGAACATTTTGGATATAGTATTGTGAGGGTATTGAATTATTTGGAAAGAGGGTGGAGAAATATATTTATTTCAAACTATTAGTAAAATATACATGATAATTTTAATATTATCCATTTCAAGTTACATATAGAGCATATAACTTAAGGTTATATATAATATAAATATATAATAAATATAAGATAAATATATAATAAACTATTTAACACATAAGAGAATTAAGAACATGGAAATATAAGATATTATGAGAGAAATAGATCCAAATATATATTATTTCCATATTAATGAAAATAAAAAATTACTTAAAATTGAATAATAATGTGAATACTACTCATAAAGATTGTGGCATATAACCTAAATGGTATGTAGGGGAACATTTACACTTTCAAGAACTTGTATAAGAAAGAAAATTTTATGTCACCTGATTACATTTGAAACACTATTTGGCTAAAATATTAATGAAATGGGAATAAAATTTAAAAAGCAAGAATAAAGATAGAACAAACCTAAAGAAAGAAATGAAATTTTAAATTAATTTTTAGAAAATAGCTGAATAGAAAGCAAATGTATAGTAGAGATGATTATCAAAGTCAATGATAAAAAGAGCAACCAGCCCTAACCGGTTTGGCTCAGTGGATAGAGTGTCGGCCTGGGGACTGAAGGGTCCCTGGTTCGATTCCGGTTAAGAGCATGTGCCTTGGTTGCGGGCATATCCCCAGTGGGAGGTGGGCAGGAGGCAGCTGATCGATGTTTCTGGCTCTCTATTCCTCTCCCTTCCTCTCTGTAAAAAAAAAGCAATAAAATGTATATTTTTTTAAAAGAGAAACCAATGTTTATGAACAAAAATTTTATCATGTTATTGTCATTAATTTTCTTCTAATATTTCGTTGGACACATGTGAACCCTTAATATTCTTCCATTACTAATGCTGTAAAACATACAGATATGTAGTTCAACACTTAATATATTCTTTCCTTCTACCTTCCTCCTGAATCAAAGTAATAACTTTGGTGTGATGTGTCAAGGAAACAGAGAAACCATAAGAACAGTGTTAGAAATAAAAACATGGATGTAAATAGAAATATCATAACATAAAATTTTAGCCACTAAAATAATATGGTATTAATATAAATATTGACAAATGAACCAATAAAATGGAATGGAGACTCAAACTCAGTTTTTGTATATGACAAGTTAAAGTTTGGAAAATCCACTGTAGTACTGAAAAAAAATTGTCAATAATATAGATTCAAAATGTATCACAGTCTCAAGTAATACATTAAAATATTTAGAATGTATTAAAGACTTATATTTGAAAAGAAAAGAAAATATGTTTAACTTTGTATATGTACAACTAGGCATTATTTTTGTTTTTAAGATTATGAAAATTTTATTAAATAACATAAAAGCAAAACAAAATATTGATAAATTTTATTACATCAATATTTTAATTTTCTGCACCTCAAAATGTGTCCTAACTTAGAAGATATTTTCAGCACATAAACTATATTATTATTCATAAAACATAAGAAGAATATATAAAAATAAAAAAACGAAATAATTCAACTTTTGTGTATATACTTAAAAGAAAATTTCACACAAAGCAAGAAAAGTCACTATTTGTAAAAATAAAATTAGGGAGAACAGACTAATATTCAAATAGTTTTTTTTATATCAACATAATGGAATAGTCTTCCTCAATAAAAGGGAAAGTTCTGAAGCCACACATATCAATGTGTTAAGCAGTGTCATTTAATCAATTTAAAATTTAAAAAGCAGGTTGAAGAAGACATACAAATAAGATTTATATATAAAGTACAAAGTATAAAACATGATTGGTCTATGAATATGAATATAAAGAGTGGATTTTTAAAAAGTTACAGGAAAAATATAAAGCAAATTTGGACAGTGGTTACATTAGAGGGAAAGAGGGATGCTATCAAGCCAGGAAATTAGGAGCTTCGAATGTCATATTTAGTTTTATGTTTTAATGGGTATTAGTGCCTTCATCTTTAAAAATTACTGTTCATAGTTTTTGAGAATTTAAAATATGACATAATAAATTTTGAACTGGACAAGTTATCTTTTTGGGATATTCTGATGATTGGTGTCATAAAGGTATACATGAAGCCCCATATCTGACGCATACACTTTGTTATTAAAATTATTATATGTTATCTTTTGTCTTTTTAATAGTATCCATCTAACAGATGTGAGATGCTATTTCACTTTGGTTTTAATTTGTATTTCCTGATGATTAGTGATGTTGAACATCTCTTCATATACCTGTTGGCCATTTGTATTCCTTTGAGAAATGTCTATTGTTGTCTAGTGTTTTATTTGTTTGTTTGTTTGCTAATCCACACCCAAGGATATTTTTTCCATTGATTTTTTAAAAATATATTTTTTTATTGATTTCAGAGAGGAAAGGAGAGAAGGAGAGAGAGGTAGAAACATCAATGATGAGAGAGAATCATTGATCTGCCGCCCTCTGCATGCCCACTACTAGGGATCGAGCCCATAACCTGGGCATGTGCCCTTGACCAGAATCGAACCCAGGACTCTTCAGTCCGCAGGCCAATGCTCTATGCACTGAGCAAAACCAGCTAAGGCTTTTCCATTGATTTTTAAAAGGAGTGGAATGGAAAGGGAGAGACAGAAAGAAACATGGATGTGAGAAAGACACATCGATTGATTGCCTCCGCATGATCCCTTTACTGGGGCATAGATCAAGCCTGGAACCAAGGTACATGCCCTTGAACAGAATTAAACCCATGATCCTTCAGTCCGTGAGCCAATGCTCTAACTCAGTGATGGCGAACCTATGACACGCGTGTCAGAGGTGACACGTGAACTCATTTTTTTGGTTGATTTTTCTTTGTTAAATGGCATTTAAATATATAAAATAAATATCAAAAATATAAATCTTGTTTATACTATGGTTGCAAATATCAAAATATTTCTATATCTGACACAGCACCAGAGTTAAGTTAGGGTTTTTCAAAATGCTGACACACCGGGCTCAAAAGGTTCGCCATCACTGCTCTAACTACTGAGCTAAACATGCTAGGGCAGTCTATTGTTTTTATTAGAGAAACATCTATTCAAGTCATTAAATGATTTTCTAATTGAGTTATCTGGGGATTTCTTGCTATTAAGTTATATGAGATTCTTATATTAACCCCTTATATTTGGATATTAACCCATTTATCAGACATATGTTTTGCAAATATTTTCTCTCATTCTATAGATTGTCTTTAAATTTTAATGCTTCCTTTTCTGTGAAGAAGCTTTCTTTTTTCCCCTTCAAGATTGCTTTGACTATCTGTGGTCTTTTGTGATTGATGGGTAAGTTTATGTGTTAAATTGCCTGGACCACGAGTCTTTAGGGACCCAGACTCAAACGGGAGAAGCGGGACTGTCTGGCTTCGGTCAGAGCGAGTGCAGCTTTCTCTCCGAGCTTTGCAGCAGGTGCTGGGACTCAGAGAGGCAGAGCCCCTGGGGACAGGACTGAGAGCCGCCATAACTGCTCTCTCTGGCCCACCCTGTTGATCGTGTGCGACCCGCCCCGCCCAAGCCCTGCACAGAGGCATTTGCCGGATAGCCTCAGGCAAAGGCTAGATTAGCATCTCCCTAGAGGACAGAAGTTCTCTCACTGCTGACACAGCTGATTCTCATAGCCACTTGGCCTGGAGGTCAAACCCTCCCTGGGATTAGCTACAACAATCAAGGTTTAACTATAAGACTGCTAACAAAGACCACTAGGGGGTGCACCAAGGAAGCATAACAAAATGCGGAGACAAAGAAACAGGACAAAATTGTCAATGGAAGATGTAGAGTTCAGAACCACACTTTTAAGGTCTCTCAAGAACTGTTTAGAAGCCGCCGATAAACTTAATGAGATCTACAAGAAAACTAATGAGACCCTCGATGTTATATTGGGGAACCAACTAGAAATTAAGCATACACGGACTGAAATAACGAATATTATACAGACGCCCGACAGCAGACCAGAGGAGCGCAAGAATCAAGTCAATGATTTGAAATGCGAGGAAGCAAAAAACACCCAACGGGAAAAGCAAAATGAAAAAAGAATCCAAAAATGCGAGGATAGTGTAAGGAGCCTCTGGGACAGCTTCAAGCGTACCAACATCAGAATTATAGGGGTTCCAGAAGATGAGAGAGACCAAGATATTGAAAACCTATTTGAAGAAATAATGACAGAAAACTTCCCCCACCTGGTGAAAGAAATGGACTTACAGGTCCAAGAAGCGCAGAGAACCCCAAACAAAAGGAATCCAAAGAGGACCACACCAAGACACATCATAATTAAAATGCCAAGAGCAAAAGACAAAGAGAGAATCTTAAAAGCAGCAAGAGAAAGAAACTCAGTTACCTACAAGGGAATACCCATACGACTGTCAGCTGATTTCTCAACAGAAACTTTGCAGGCCAGAAGGGAATGGCAAGAAATATTCAAAGTGATGAATACCAAGAACCTACAACCAAGATTACTTTATCCAGCAAAGCTATCATTCAGAATTGAAGGTCAGATAAAGAGCTTCACAGATAAGGAAAAGCTAGAGTTCATCACCACCAAACCAGGATTCTATGAAATGCTGAAAGGTATCCTTTAAGAAGAGGAAGAGGAAGAAAAAGGTAAAGATACAAATTATGAACAACAAATATGCATCTATCAACAAGTGAATCTAAGAATCAAGTGAATAAATAATCTGATGAACAGAATGAACTGGTGATTATAATAGAATCAGGGACATAGAAAGGGAATGGACTGACTATTCTTGGGGGGGAAAGGGGTGTGGGAGATTCGGGAAGAGACTGGACAAAAATCGTGCACCTATGGATGAGGACAGTGGGTGGGGAGTGAGGGCGGAGGGTGGGGCGGGAACTGGGAGGAGGGGAGTTATGGGGGGGGGGGGGAAAGAGGAACAAATGTAATAATCTGAACAATAAAGATTTAATTAAAAAAAAAATTGCCTGGACCAAAGGGTACCCAGATATTTGGTCAAACATTATTCTAGGTGTTTCTATTCATGAGATTAACTTTTAAATCAATAGATTCAGTAAATCAGATTGCCCTCCCTAATACGAGTATGTCTCACTCAATCATTTGAAGGGTCAAATACAACAAAAATGTTGACCTTCTCTTGAGTACTATGAAATTCCTCCTGCCTGACTATATCAGAATCATGATATGTTTGGGGTTTTTTCTTTTCTTCTAACTCATATTGAAATACTGGCTCCTTCTAATGGCCTTTGGACTGGATTTTATTAGCTCCCTTGGGTATTTAGCTTATTGGCTCCCCTTTAGCTTACCGACTGGGAACTTGTCAATCTCCATAATCTCATGAGTCAATTCATTATAATTTTTTCTATCTTTCTTATAATTAATAAATTATGTATACATAGTGTTTTTCACAATGAATATGAATTTTAATGAATTAGACCCATTAGGAATCACACTGTGATTCACTGTGGCTTGACTCTGAATATATTTATAGAATGAATTTATGATCTATTCAATATAAATTTCCAATTCCTATTTTTCTTTTGTTTTATGACCACTTTTAAAGAACAGAATAACATAGCTGTTTCCTGAAGAAAAAAGTAAACTAAAAATTATCTCAGCTTTAACTTTAAAAAATAATGACCCTGGATATGTGGTTCAGTTAGTTGAGCACTGAAGGATTGTAGGTTCGATTCCTGATGAGGGCACATGCCCAGGTTGCGGGTTTGGTCCTTGGTAGGTAGAATTGTGTACAGGAGGCAACCGATTGATGTTTCTCTTTCTCTCTCTCTCTCTCTCTCTCTCTCTCTCTCTCTCTCTCTCTCCTCTCCGTCTCCCTCCCTCTCTTTCTCAGTTTCTCTAAAATAATTTTTAAAGAGTGAAAAAGAATAATAATTTTATATTAATATTCTCATTAACCACTTTTAACATTTAGGAAATTTTAGACATTTGTTTTTATGTCTTATTCTGTTAAAATAAATAAAATAATGGGTTCAAATTTCTATTTTTTAAGTTTTATTTTGAAATAATATGTATTCAGAAGATATTGCAAAGAAATGTACAAATTTACTTCAGTCTTCACCCATCTTCCTTCACTCTTAACATATTGCATAACTATAGCACAATATGACAACCAGTAAACTGACATGGATATAACCCACAGGATTTATCAATACTAATAAAAGGGTAATATGCTAATTAGACCAGGAGACCTTCTGGATGTCCTTCTGGACAAAGCCATGGTGGTGGGGCCAAGGCAGAGGTGGTTAGGGGTCAGGTCAGGAGGGGAGGGCAATTGGAGGTGATCAGGATGGCAGTTGGGGGGGAATCAGGCTGGCAGGGCGGGGCAGTTGGGGGCAATCAGGATGGCGGGGGGGGGGGAGTTTGGGGCCATGAGACTGGCCAGGGAGGCCAGTTGGGGGCCATGAGGCTGGAAGGGGAGGGCAGTTGGGGGCAATCAGGCCATCAGGGAGGGCAGTTAGGGGCAATCAGGGCAGCAGGGGGGGGCAGTTGGGGGCAAGCAGGCTGGTATGCAGAGTGGTTAGGGGCAATCAGGCAGGCAGGTAGGTGAGTGGTTAGGAGCCAGCAGTCCCAGATTGCGAGAGGGATGTCCGACTGCCAGTTTAGGCCCGATCCTTGGATGGCTGTCCGACTGCCTAAACTGGCAGTTGGACATCCCCCGAGGGGTCCCTGATAGGAGAGGGTGCAGGCTGGACTGAGGGACAGCTCCGCCCCCCCCCCGCATGAATTTTGTGAACTGAGCTACTAGTTCAAATATGAAAGTACTCATATATTTATGTGTTTCTGTAGCTCTATGCAGATTTATCATATATGTAGTTTTATGCTAACTATAGCTACACCGATTCCTTTTCCCCCCAAATCTCAAATCTGGCAACCACTAATCTGTAATCTGTTCTACATCTCTATAAGTATGTTATTTCAAGAAAGTTTAAAAAAATAGGTTCACATAGTGTGTGTCCTTTTTGAGATTGGCTTTTTTACAAGAGGTATATTTTTCTTCAGGTACATCCAAGCTTTGTGTGTATCAATGCTTTCTCTTTTTTTCAGAATATTTAGTATTTTTATTGCAAAATATTAATCAAGAACTTAAAGATAGGAAAATTGAAATCACGGAGTCTGAACAACAGAAAGATAAAAAGTGAATAGAGCCTAAATCTGATGGGATAGCATTAAATAGGCCTATGTATGCATAATGGAATTGTCAGAAGGAAAAGAGAAAGCAGAAGAAAAATATTTGAACAGTAATGGCTAAAAAATTCTCAAATTTGAAGAAAAATATGAGTCTACACAATTAAAAAGTTCAAGGAACTCCAAGAAAGGTCAACACAGAGACCTATACCTGATACATTATAATTAACAGTGAAAGATAAAGACAGAGAATCTTGAAAGCTTCAAGAGAGAAGCAATTCACAACATACAAGTGATCATCAATAATATTAACAGACTATTTTTCAACAGAAACCATGGAGGCTAGAAGGCAGTAAGATATAAAACTTAAAGTGCTAATGGAAGAAAACAAGAACTCTATATCCAGCAAACTATACTTCAGAAATCAGGTGAAATTAAGACACTTCAGATATATGATTGTTGAGAGAATAAATATTAATACACCTGTCCTCTAAGGCTGGAAATGGAGTCTTTCAGGCTGAAATGAAAAGACACTAGAGAGTAACTTAAAATCTTATTTAAAAAATAAGTATGTACAGTAAAGGCAAATGTGTGGGCAAATATAAAAGCCAGCATTAGTATACATTTTAAATCTACTTTGTATTATCTAAATGATTTAAATTAGAAATGTATAAAAAGAGTTACATTTCTATTTTATTGGGCACAAAATTATAAATATGTAATTTATGACAACAATATAAAGGGGGGTTGTTTAGGAATAGAGTATTCATACTCTATTGAAATTAAGTTGGTATCAATTTAAACTAGATTGTGATGTTAACTATAATGCCCACGCTACCCACAAAGAAAATATCCCAAAAATATACACAGAAGCAAATGCGAAGGGAATCAAAATGTTTCCCTACAAAAAAATAAATCGCCCAAACACAAAATAAGGCATTAAAGGAAGATTGAGGGACAACAAAGTTAAATGTTATGCATGAAACAAACAGCAAAATGGCAGGAAATCCTTATCAGTAATTATTTGAAGTATAAAAGTATTAAACTCTCCATCCAAAGGGAAGCGAAAGCCAGAGTGGATTTGAAAAGCAAACAAACAAAAACATACAGCTAGAAAAGACTCACATTAGATACAAAGAGAGGTAACCAAAGAGAGGTGGGGTAGCTATACTGATATCAGAAAAAAAGACACTTTAAGTCAAAACTTAAAACAAGAGAAAAGAAAGATAATAGATATTTGTGAAAGTATAAATTCATTAAGAAGATATAACAATTATACACACATATTCACTAAACATCCTAGCCCCCAAATATATGAAGCAAACACAGACTTGAAGGTAAAAGTCGATGGTTCTACAATATTAGTTGGAAACTTAAACCTACCACTTTCAGTAAGGATAGATCATCTGGTCAGAAAAAAATATATATGAAAATAGAAGACTTGAACAATATTATAAACCAAATAGGCTAATAATGTCCACCCAGCAATAGCAGAATACATATTCTTTTCAAGTGTGTATGAAATAGTCTCCATTATGGACCACATACATGTCAGACCACAGAATAAGTCTAACTGAATTTTAAAAGATTAAAATAATGCAAAATATTTTTTCAATCACAATGGAGTCAAACTAGAAATCATTTACTGTAATACTAGTATTCTATGATTTAAAAAATTTAAATATGCAAAACTACTCTCTGATGCTGCAAATCAGAATCTTAAAAACCATTGAAGGTAATGACTTCAGGAAGTCATAAGGAAAGCTTCTGAGATGCTCATAGTGTTCTAATGCTGGACCCAAGATACATGAATGTGTTCACTTTCTATAATTTCATTGAGCTCTATACTCATAATTTGTGAAAGTTTTGAATGTATTTTATCCTGGAATATAAGAGTTAAAAAAATTGAAACATTAGAGGCCAGGCTCACATATAAATACAAATGAAAATTATATATATACTAGGGGCCCGGTGCACGAAATTCGTGCACTGGGTGTGTGTGGGGAGGGGAGAGTCCCTCAGCCCAGCCTGCCCCCTCTCACATACTGGGAGCCCTCAGGCGTTGACCCCCATCACCCTCCAATCGCCTGATCGGCCCCTTGCCCAGGCCTGATGCCTCCGCCAGAGGCGTAGACCCCCATCACCCTCCAATCGCCTGATCGGCCCCTTGCCCAGGCCTGATGCCTCCACCAGAGGCGTAGACCCCCATCACCCTCCAATCGCAGGATCGGCCCCTTGCCCAGGCCTGATGCCTCGGCCAGAGGCGTTGACCCCCATCACCCTCCAATCGCCTGATCGGCCCTTTGCCCAGGCCTGACGCCTCCGCCAGAGGTGTCAGGCTTGGACAGGGGACCCCCATCTCCCCCCGATCACTGGCTCTGGCCCCCGCCCAGGCCTGAGGCCTCTGGCCCAGGAATCATGCCTGGGCAGGGGACCCCCATCTCCCTCTGATCACTTGCTCCACCCCCCGCCCAAGCCTGACGCCTCTGACCCAGGCTTCAGGCCTGGGCAAGGGGGCCATCATATCCCCCCAATCCCCGGCTCTGCCCCCCACCCAGGCCTGATGCCTCGGCCAGAGGAGTTGACCCTCATCACCCTCCGATCACCAATCACCGGATCGGCCCCTTGACCAGGCCTGAGGCCTCTGGCAGAGGTGTCAGGCCTGAACAAGGGACCCCCAGCTCCCCGTGGTTGCAGGCTCCGCCCCTGCCCAGGCCTAATGCCTCTGGCTGAGGCGTCCGGCCCGGGCAGCGGGGACCCGCAGCTGCAGCGGCCCCGCGATAGTGGGCTCCGCTTTAGGCCCAGGCAAGGGACCCCTAGCTCCCGGGACTGCCAGCTTCGACCGTGCCCAGCTCCCATCGCTGGCTCCACCCCTACTTCCTGCTATCACTGGCCAGGGCGGCAAAGGCACCTGATTCTCCGATCATGGCTGGGGGGCAGGGCAAAGGCGGCCCCAGGGCCGCCTTTGCCCTGCCCCCCAGCTCTTAGCTCCCCCCTGGGTTTCCGATCACTGTCAGTGGCAGGGGGCTTCTTCCTGCTTTCCCTTTCACCTCCCTGCATTGTGCCTCCATATGCAAATTAACCTCCATCTTGTTGGCAGTTAACTGCCAATCTTAGTTGGCAGTTAACTGCCAATCATAGTTGGCAGTTAATTTGCATATAGTCCTGATCAGCCAATGAAAAGGGTATCGTCGTACGCCAATTACCATTTTTCTCTTTTATTAGATAGGATACTAGAGGCCCGGTGCACAAAAATTTGTGCACTCGGGGTTGGGAGAGGAGGTCCCTCAGCCTGGCCTGTGCCCTCTCACAGTCTGGGACCCATCAGGAGATAAGGACCTGCTGGTTTAGGCCTGCTCCCGGGTGGCAGAGGGCAGGCCTAATCCTAGGTGTAACCCCTGGTCGGGCTCAGAGCAGGGCCGATTGGGGAGTTGCGATGCCACCCTCAGTCATGCTCAGGGTAGGGCTGATTGGGGGGTTGGGGCACCACCCCCTGGCACACTCAAGGCAGGGTCCATAGGGAGGTTGCAGCGCCACTCATGTCATGCACAGAGCAGGGCCGATCAGAGGGTTGGAGCTCCGCACCCTGTCACACTGATCCCTGGCCCGGAGGCCTCTCGGCTCCGCTGATCACCGGGGCGGGAGGCCTCTCTGCTCCGCTGATCGCGGGGCCTCCGACTCCGCTGATCACGGGGCCGGGAGGCCTCTGGACTCCGCTGATCACCGGGGCTGGGAGGCCTCTCGGCTCCGCTGATCACCTGGGCCGGGAGGCCTCTCGGCTCCGCTGATCAACGGGGCCGGGCCTCTCGGCTCCGCTGATCACCGGGGCCGGGAGGCCTCTCGGCTCCGCTGATCACCTGGG
The DNA here is from genome assembly GCF_963259705.1 of Myotis daubentonii. NCBI lineage: Eukaryota > Metazoa > Chordata > Mammalia > Chiroptera > Vespertilionidae > Myotis > Myotis daubentonii. Next base: position 171,731,552 of record NC_081841.1, read on the forward strand.
CCGGGAGGCCTCTCGGCTCCGCTGATCACGGGGCCGGGAGGCCTCTCGGCTCCGCTGATCACCTGGGCCGGGCCTCTCGGCTCCGCTGATCACCGGGGCCGGGAGGCCTCTCGGCGCCGCTGATCACCGGGGCTGGGAGGCCTCTCGGCTCCGCTGATCACCTGGGCCGGGCCTCTCGGCTCCACTGATCACCGGGGCCGGGAGGCCTCTCGGATCCGCTGATCACCGGGGCTGGGAGGCCTCTCGGATCCGCTGATCACCGGGGCCGGGAGGCCTCTCGACTCTGCTGATCCCAGGCCCTGAGGCCTCTCTGCCCTGCTGCTTCAGGGCTGTTTGGCTTCGCTCTGCTTGGAGCCTGAGTATGCAAATTAACCGCCATCTTTTAGCTTCTATAATTAAAACATTGTATCTTTTGGAGTTGTTGCATCAGGAGCTCAGAGCCCTGCAGCTGCGGGGATCCTTGACTTTCTCCATCGCTGGGGCAACCAAGCCTCCTATTCTCAGCTGCCTGGCTGCCAGCCGCCATCTTGGCTGACAGTTAATTTGCATATCTCGCTGATTAGCCAATGAAAAAGGTATCGGTTGTACGCCAATTACCATTTTTCTCTTTT